>NW_027533089.1:252343-297602 GCF_008692635.1 Crocuta crocuta | reverse complement strand
AGCACAAAGAAGCAGTTTGTGTGCTCAGCCCCCCTGGGACCAGTTGGCGCGAGGGGACCTGGTGTGCAGGTATTTGGCAAGTACGGTCTTTCTATGCACCGAGGGGAGGTTTTCCCCCCGAGCAGATGTGTTTCTGTTTCGGACTCTCTCCTTTTCCCCTCTCACGCCCCGTAGGGGGTAGAGGGGGATGGCCTCCCACCCTGGAGTCTCCGATCCCGGCCCGATTTTATCTTCCCCGGTTCGCACTCACGTTAGAAGTCTCTCTCAGTGGATTCTGCGTCCTTTTTCTACCAATCTCTCAGGTTTTGTAAGGTTTACAATGGCTTCAGATCTTTTCTGTGTGATGTATGCGCGCGAGTGCAAGTACGGAGCTCCTTACTTCTCCGCCATCTTGCCCCCTCCTAAAATAGTTTTTTATAAGCACTCTTACCTCACTTCCTCTCCCCAACACACACTCTTTTCTCAAACCACTCTGATAAATTTTTAGTATCGACTACTCTACTGAATTGGCCCTTGTCAAAGTCAGTGATGACCTGCATTTTGCCGGAACTGGTGTTTCATTGCAGTTATCTTATCTAACTTCTCAGTAGCATTTGACACCATTGACCACTGGCTTCATTCTTAAAATATTTCTTTCAAGTCCACAATACATAACATTTGACTGTTGATGTTGTTGTTGTTGTTATTGTTGTTGTGAATACTTTTCCTTCCCTCTGCTTCCCTGGTGGCTCTTTTGAAGTCTCCTTTATGACTTTACCCCCTTTTACAGATTTTTAGTGCTGAAAGACTCCCACTTTGAGCCATTAGCCCCTGTCTTTTCTCTTTCCAGTTTTTCTTCCAAGATGATCTTTCCAGTCCTATGACTTAAATGGCAGCATAATAATGACACTAATGTTTATATTTCTAGACCAGACATCTCCTATGTTCAAAGCTTTTATGTTCCACTTTTATGTTGTTTGACATTTCTACTCTGTTTCGTAGATGCATGTTAGCTAACAAAGCCAAAACAGAACTAATAATTCTCATCTTTTCTCTATCTGTTCTCGCTCAAATTCACTCTTCCCAAACTTTCCGTATTCCAAGTATTGGCATAGTTATATAATCTATTGGTCAGACCAAAATATGAGTCATATTTCCTCACATTTCACACCTATTCCTTTTGAATAGCCTGTTATATCTCTTCTCCCAAAATATATTCCAAATCCAAACATTTCTTACTATTTCCACTACTAACTGCATTTCCATAATGCTCTTGTCTGGGATTCTGAAATAGCCTCTAAACTAGAATCCTTTACTTCCTTCTTGCTTAAAACTAGTTTACCTTGTACCAGATACCAGAAGTATCTTTCTAAGATGTAAGTCAGATCATGCCATTTCATGTATAGAAGCTTCCACTGGATTTCCAATGACATCAAACTTGCATTCATTTACCTAGTTTATGTATTTCTCTATAATTTGGCCCCTACATGACTCTCCAAACTCATTCTTACTTTTTATTTACTATACTCATTTCATATTGCTGGTCTTAGTTTGTTTGGGATGCTATTACAGAATACCATAGACTGGATGGCTTGTCTACCCAGTCTCAAAAATTTTTTTTCTCACACTTCTGGAGGTTGAGAAGTCCAAGATCAAAGTGCTGGCAGAATGGGTGTCTAATAAGGACACACTTCTTGTTTGTAGATGGCTGTCTTCTCACTCTGTCCTTACATGGCAGAAGAGCCAAAGGGGCTCCCTGATATCTCTTTTGTAAGAGCACTGATACATTCTTGAAATCTCTGTCCTCATGAACTAATCACTTCTCAAAGGCTCCACCCTCAAAGACTATCACCTTGGGGATCAGAGTTAAACACATGAATGGGAGGGGCAGGGTGAGGGACACAATCATCCAGTCTATGTTTTTAACTTTTGTTTTCTACCCTTCAATATTCAAGCTGATTCTCATTAATATGCCAAGACTGTTAATTCTGCTTTGATACTTCCAGCAGATGTTTACATGGCTTTCTATCTCTTTATTCAAAGATGTCACTTCCTCAGAGAAGAGTTCCAGGACCGCTTAAGCTAGAACAAATCTCTCTCTCCTCCCTGCCCACAGTATGTTCTTTATAACATTATTTCCCCCAGAAACAAAGAATTTGATTTCTTATATATCTTTTTCAATATAGTTTTTATTTAAAATAGATTTTAAGAGATATGAATTATTTTTATTGCAGAGGTGGCATAGTGGATTTTAGAATATAGTACTAAAGAAGAAAAGTTAGAGCTAAGTTGTTCACTATTATAAAAAAAAGAAGTGAGATATCAATAACATAGAAGGTTGGAGACAGGAAAGTTTGGAGAGAGATTAGAGAAAAGGTTAAGAAAGTTTAACCAAGAAGGTACTCTGGGAAGAGATGGCTAGTGAAGATTTTTGGAGAAAAATTGATGCATACTAATATTATGTAACCTCTACTTTCCTACTTAATCTTCAGTAAACTCTAAATTGTTCATTAGCATTATAGAAATCATAATTTCCATTTAGTAACTCAGGAAATATATTGATTTATGTTTCAATGTTGGTATAGCTTCTGTGAAAGTAGATTCTCTCTCAGTTATAATTTTTATATAAACAAGATATATATATATATAGTTTTTATATGTTCTTTATATTTTTAAAAACATTTTCTCTTCTTATTAAGATATAAAGTTGCTCCTTCCATAAATTAGTATCTAAAACAGTACCTGGCACAACTAGATGCTTTTTTTAAAAAAATGTTATTTTTTAAGAGCAGGTTTCCCTTATCACAAGGATTTTCTTTTTTAAAAATATTTTTCCCTCGATTTCTAATAGACAGTAAAGATGCTTGTTGACAGTATGAATGATTGGGGCACCTGGGTGGCTCAATGGCTTAAGCATCTGACTCTTTATTTTGGCTCAGATATGATCTCAGGGTCTTGAGATCAAGCCCTGCATTAGGCTCCATGCTGAGCATGATTCATGCTTATGATTCTCTCTCTCTTTCTTTCTCTACCCCTCCCCACCTGTTCATGTACATGCATATTCTCTCTCTCAAAAAAAGAATATAATAAAATAAATAAAGCATGAATGATTATATATTCATTTTTCATCTTCTCTGTATGGATTCTTCAGCTTTCAAGCCTCCTTGATCTTCTAGTGTTAATGACTGCTGCCAACTAGAAACATCCCAGTTAATATTTGTATTTGTTGGGATATAGAATACATTGTATGAAAAAATATAACAGTGGCTTAAATGAGACAGAAACATCTCTCCCTCTCAGGTAATAAAATACAAATAGAGACTAAAGGCTGCTTTGGCAGGTATGTTCCATGAAGTTCTCTAGGGCTTTAGCATTTATTATGTTGTTGTTTTGCAATAGAAAATAGCCTTTATCTTATATGAACCTAAATGTATCATCATCACACTCATATTCCAGGCAATGGGATGTAGAGAATGGAACAATAAATGCTTACCCCTTCCCTTATATGAAAATATACAATTTCTCACATTACTTTTGCAAACATCACATTGGTCAGGATGTAATCATCACTCTACACTTAGCCGCAAGAGAGGCTGGGAGATATAGTTTATTCTAGTCAGCCATTGTTCTAGTTGCTGTATACTTAAAAATGGTTATGATAGTACCTGTTATCTGTATTTTGCCAAAATAGAAAAATTGAATTGGAAAAAATCTTTGCCTAAGGCCAAGTCATAAAGATTTTATCTGTGTTTTCTTCTAGCAATTGTACACTGCTAGGCTTTACATTTAAGTCTATGATGCATTTTGAGTTAACTTTTTCCTATGATGACATACATGGAGCAATTTTTGGTTTATGGATATTTCATTGTTCTTGTATCATTAACTGAAATGTTTACATTGTTTTTATGCATAAATTTTATTTTAGATTTTTGGTTCAATTAAACATATCAATCTCTAAAAAATCATTCTCAGGTCACCTAAGTGGTTCAGTTGGTTGAGTGTCGAACTCTTAATCTTGGCTCAGGCCCTGAATTATAGTTTGTGAGACTGAGCCCCACACCTGGCTCTGCACTAACAGTGTGGAGCCTACTTAGGATTCTTTCCTCTCTTTCTGCCCTTACCCTACTCTTTCTTTCTCTCTCAAAATAAAAAAATAAACAAAAAACCATTCTCTATTAAAATATATATATGGCTGTATTTTTCTATATGGCCATATTTTTTAGAAACATCTATGCAAGTGTGGTCACTTTTTTGGTATTTCACATTAAAAAGTATAGCATATTATATACCTGCATGCCTAGAGTTATGTCTAGATTGTGAGGTTGTAAGATGGTTTTTTCTTCTTTTTGCTTGTATTAACATATTTGCTTTCTATAAAAGGGACATAGCTAATTGAGAAATAACAAATTAAAATGAAATATTAAAGCATTTTTGACTATATATGTACATTCATAGGATAACATTAAAAACTGAGAAAAAATAAATAAATATTGGAGTTTCTTGTACTCTAATAAAGAAGGGAAGATTTGACACTGGCTGGGGACAACTGGCATTTTTTTGCCACACTTTCCTGCTTCTTTAAAATATATCCATTCTGATAGAGAAATGTGCAAAAATTATGAACAGTTTATAAAAGATATAAAAGTAGGCCTTAGACCTTAAAGATATTAAATTTTATTCATATAAGAGACATTAAAATTTAAACAAATGAGATGACACAAGTGAAGATAGTGAAGTAGATATTTCAAAAGGCATATCTTTCCACAGAAACACACAAAGGAAATATGAGCGAAAATGGTCAGAATCAATATTAATAGAGCTACAGAAAAATAGGTAAAGATCTACAGCAACTAAACAAATACCAAATCAAGAAAGATGCAACCAAAAAATAGCAGGAGAGCTTTGTGTCATGTTTACTTCTCCATGCACCGCCTCCCTCCTTAGCTCCACTGTGGTTTTAAAGATGACAGACAGTTCATGTTCCCAATATGGAACCCTGCTTCTGATTTCAGAAAGAGCAAAGCAGGCCTTGTTCTCAAAGAATTGTGTTTCTCTGTCTGACCTGGGAGTTGCCTGAAGAACGGATACAAGATGCTGGTCTTTGTTTTCCCTAAGTAGAACTTCCTCATGACAGAAAAGTGGCTACACAGATGACAGTTCTCAAAAACACTGAAAAGAAAATTAACCTGTTTCCATCTGGAGCAAAAGAAAAAGCTGGATAGGTATATGTATATTTTGAGAATTAGGGCACTGAAAGTTTCTGTGTATATGGAGGGATTTAGAAAGCCATGTGCATACCCACAGCAGAAATCATGTTCAAAAATGACCTTGAGAAGACCTTGAGCTTTCATCTCTGCCTGATCTTTAGGCTCAGCAAAAGCAGGAAGTGAAGGCTAAAGCATAGTTGTAAACAGGCTAGCTAAACATTAAAGAAGTGTCCCAGCATAGACACAGTTTTCAAAGATCAAAAGTTTCTTTTTTGTTTGTTTTTGGACTTCAGGTGACTAAGGAAAATCTATCAAAACAATAGCTAACCTCAAGCTAGAGGGTCAGAGATTTCCATATGATGAAGAATATAACCTTTATAAAAATAGTATAGAAAAGTCACTAAACAAAGAGCTATAATCCACACAATCAATAGAAACAAATCATGAGGAGGAGAATATGATTTCCAGAGCTATTACATTATAATATTTCAAAATGTTCACTTTTCAACAAAAAATTATGAAGCATGCAAAGAACAAGAAAGTGTGATCCAATCACAGCAGAATTTAACAGAAACTGTCCCTAAGGGAGCAGAGACACTGAACTTCCTAGATAAAAATGTCAAAAAGCTAAAGGAACCATGCACAAAGGATTAAAGGGAACCATGAGAAAGATGCCTTAACAAATAGAGAATATCAATAAGGAGGCAGAAATTATAAAAAGGAAAGAAACAGAAATTCTAGAGCTAACAAATACAGTAACTGAAATCAAGATTCACTTGAGGATGTTTTTCAATGGCATATTTGAGCAGGCAGAATAGAGTCAGCAAACTTAAAAGCTGAAATTATCCATTCTGAGGAGCAGAAAGAAAAAAGAATGAAGAAAAATTACCAGAGCCTAAGAGATCTGTGAAACACCACCAAGTGTACCAACATGTACATAATGCAAGTCCCAGAAAGGGAGAAAAGAGAAAATAAGAAGAAGAAAGAATATTTGAAAAAATAATGGCCTAAGACTTCCTAATTTTGATAGAGGACATGAATCTAGGGATATTTCCAAGAAGGATTAGCACAAGGAGATCCACACCAAGACAAACTGTTGAAAGATAAAAGCAAAGGAAGAATCTTGGAAGCAGTTAGACAAAAGCAGTTCATTAGATACAAGGAATCCTTGATAAGATTGATTAACAATCAGTAGAAAGCATAGAGGTCAGAAAGCAATGAAATAAATTATTTAAGTACTGGAAGAAAAAAAGTCAACCACGAATTACATATCCACACTACAATAAAAATTCAATGAACATTGATTTCAATAAAATACAGAGTTATGAGTTAGTTGTTAGTTTACAAAGTCTTAATTGGTCTGTCTACCATCTAGACCAATTTGATACTCTCCAGCTGGAAGAACAGAGGCATTCTAATTACTGGTAGGCTTTGGTTTAGTTTTGAGTGAAACAATGAAAAGCAGAACTTTTGTATTTATCAAAACATGTCACTTTTTTTGCATCTGTTCAAGGAATGGTAATTAACAAAGAAAGTCAATTTTTGAGAGTTAATTATTATAATATGTGGTCCAGGATATATCAGCAATCATAAATTGCTATTAGAATTGATAAAAATCACTTTTTATAACTCACCTTTTCCCAAAGTAAAAACTAGATGGATAAAAGTTTATTTGAAAGCTGTGTTCAATTCTTATATCTTCTCAGCGTGATACCATACCTTTTGCTTGTTAAGAAGAATTTACCCACAGTCAGTAATAATGAAAGAAAAAGAAGAGTGATCTTTGAAATTGGAAACAAAATTCAAAGAGTGGAAAAGGAGAAATATGTACTGTGCACATCCATTTGCATAAGAAATTAAAAAGCATTACACAAGTAAATAGCTGGCAGGCAATTTCCCTTCATTTCTTTGACAAGTTGCGATATTGTTGAGCAGAGTGAGAAACAAGAGGGCCAAGATGATGTTTATTTTTTTGATTACCAAATAATTGAATAAATGATAAAATAATAAAAGGGAAAATTCAGCAAAATATATATACTTTATACCTTGATTTTAGCAAGCCATTTACTCTCTGCCATAATATCTTTATGAACAAAATAGAGAAGCATAGGTGAAAAACAAATATACAATTGAGTACATACATTTTAACTGTTTGGACAAATATGCCTAAACATTCTTGATTAATGGATTAATAAGAACTTTAATGATACAAAAGACTTGTTTTTAATGTATTAACTCAGAAGAATAATAATGCCTGACATTACATAGCATTTGATAGTTCACAGAGCTTTCAGGTGAAATATCTCATTTGATCCTCATCATAGCCTTATGCTAAAGGCTGAGACTATGTAATTATCTTTATTTAACTAGATAAGGAAAATGATTTTCAAAAGGGTAAGAATATATGGGAATGCTTATGCTTATTAATATTTCAGATGATACAAACCTAAAAGGAATAACTAACATATTGATTAAAATAATACAGATTCCAAAAAATCCCCAAAGTATAGATACATAGGACAAATCTAACAAGAGAAAATTAAATAAAAATAACTAAAAATGTATGTAATAAACTGAGCTTTTCTCTTTTGAACATTATCTCATTTTATAATATTATATTTATTGCTATGATTATTTGATGGTCTAATCTTTTTTAAAGACTATATGGCCACTGTGATCAAACTGTGCCCAGCAGCCTATCTCCAGCATCTGGGGTAGTGCTTGACACTAGTAGTTATCTGTCAAAAAACTAAACAAATTCAGCACCAAGTTTATCAGAAAAACATCGAATATACATTTCACAACTCAAGAGACCTGTCTTGATAACTTTACATTAGAAAATAAAATAGAGTGTTAGTTGACAGAACAAAGAAATCATTAAAGAAAAAATCTATTGTAGTCTTAGCCTGTGCTACTATGAATAATTTTAAGTTCACTTTTATAATCATGGTAATGGCCAAGTGGATTGTGTGTAGAGTAACATATTGGAAATTACAAAACAAAACAAAACAAAACAAAAACCCTCTAGACACATCTAAACATGTCTTAAGGTAAAAAAAAAAATATTTAAACATTTGCAGGAAGGTAATGTGTAAGAAACAGATTTATAAAGGATAGTTCCAAGGTGAAACTAAGGTCAATGAATGGATGGCCTATAGAAGCATGTTTATTTTCTATGAAAATAAAACTTTATAAGACATAAAAATAAAACAACTCAACACTATAGGAAACAGTCTTGTGAAATAAGGGAATCTGTATTACTTGAATTGTATAAGCAGATCTGAATAAACTTTCCAAAGTCATGACAGAGCACATTTACTTGCTTGATGGAAATTTTTTAGATTCCATTTTATTATAACATATCATCAGTTAATTTGGTTATAATGTTCTTGAGTATAAAATAGTACCTTGGTGTGACTGGGTGTGTCAGTTGGTTAAGCATCTCTTTGGTCAGGTCATTATCTCGCGTTCTGAGTTTGAGCCCTGTGCAGGACTCTATGCTGATAGCTGGGAGCCTGAAACCTGCTTTGAATTCTGTGTGTGTGTGTCTCTCTCTCTGTCCCTCCTCTGTTCACACTTTCTCTCTCTCTCAAAATTAAATAAACATTAAATAAATTTAAATTGGTACATTGCACTGAAGAAAATATGCACTGTATATATTTTTGACATTTTACCTGATTTTTAGCACAATGCATTATATTTAAACTCTAGCCTTTATAACAAATAATATACGATTTAGTTTTTGTTATCATTGTCAACTTAAAAATTCAGGTTCTAAACAAAAAAAATTATATCAACTATTTATTAAGTTAATTTAAAAAATTGTTCAGAATGTGTATGCATGAGATATTTTGTCAGGCTAATATTGAATAAAATAGGTTTCAGAGGAAAGCAAAGAAAACATTGTCGTTCTTCCAGAGGATACTCTTCCCTACTTTTAGAAATTAATAAAAGGAATTTTGTGGTTTTTAAGAGCTAAAGTTATGTCTGTTAGCTTTTAGCATTTGGATGCCTGAAGGGGGACAGTGGGACAGTGACTCATTACCAGCAATGCTAGCTTTTGCCTTGCTGTTCAGAATCACACTTTTCAAGCTCATCCTTTTAGAAATTCTTTCTAAAGTATATCTGAAGGCTAAATGTTTACTGATATGCTGAGTGCACTTATTTCCACCTTCTAGTGGAAGGTACCTTCTAGTACCTTCCTGTTGGTGATTACCTGCGCACAACCACTTTTAGAAGAGCAGCACTATGTTTATATATAGATAAAATTGGCTATATATACATGCTTTTCCATTTTTCTCTAAAAAAAGGCTTTTACTCCTGATGTTCAGTGCATTTGGAATATGTGCTGTTATATAAATTTAAAGCAAGATTAAAAAGAAAATTAAACAAGATTCATCTGGCAGCATTGAAAGGTAGTATTATATACCTAGCACATAGTTTCCCAAAGCAAAGTGATTCTATAAGAAAGAACTGCTTGATAAGCAGGAAAACTAAATAAAGATGAGCAGGTGACAGTGTATTGAAAATTAGATGAAAGCTTTCAATGTGATATCGCAGGAAGAAGTGGAGAAGTAATGAGATGAGAAAGAGTAAAAGGAAAAAAGACAGAATAAGGGGTGGAGGGGGTAGGGAATCCTGTGTGAGGTCTATAACAGTGCCAAATAGCTTCCCAAGAAGTTTCCACTACTCAAATCTCAAAGTAGACTAGGACATCAGGCTGAGAATATAAAGTGGTGGCAAAAAATTATTTTAGTGACCAAACAACAAGATGATAAAGAAACACAAACTCAAAGTTAGGTGACTTTGAACATAATAGTTTTGTTAATGTTTTTCTCATTAATAAAAATAATCATTGGAAGATGTTAATTTATGAAAACTTTTTATAAATTCTTGAAAACCATAGCCAATCAAAAATAATATGATTTAGGGTGCCTGGGTGGCCTAGTCGGTTTAGCGTCCAACTTTCGCTTAGGTCATGATCTCACAGTTCGTGGGTTCGGGCCCCGCGTCGGGCTCTGTGCTGACTACCAGCTCAGAGCCTGGAGCCTGTTTCAGTCTGTGACTCTCTCTCTCTCTGACCCTCCCCTGTTCACGCTGTCTCGCTCTCTCTCTCCTAGAAATAAATAAAAAGACATTTAAAAAATCAATCAATCAATCAATCAATGTTAAAAAAATTAAAAAAAAATAATATGATTTAATCTTTGTAGATATATTGGAAAATTAAGACTTACAGTTGAGCCTCTGATGAGCCTGCAGCCCCTACTAATACTTAGATTGTAGCTTGTTGGGGGGACTGAATAGAGGAGGACCCAGTTGAGCTGTGCCCAGACTCCTGCTTGTGGTAACTGTAAGATAATAAATGTGTGTTATTTTGAGCTTTTAAGTCTTCTGTAATTTGTTATACAGCAGTGGAAATCTAGTACAGGCATTCATGCTTAAATTAAGAAAATGCTACTTAAAAGATTTTAGAAAGATATTTATCTAATACAGTATTCAATTGAAATAAATGATGTCAGAAAACTGCTTGCTCTCATATCGGCTCATTTGTAATTAACTTTAAAATCGAAGCTCTTTCCCAAGGTACATCTTTCATTTCCATATCTAGTTAATTTGGGACTGAAGCCCCTCCTCTCTGCATCTTAAAACCTTGCTTTAGCTTTGGGAAAAAATCAGTAAA
The DNA here is from genome assembly GCF_008692635.1 of Crocuta crocuta. Classification (NCBI taxonomy): domain Eukaryota; kingdom Metazoa; phylum Chordata; class Mammalia; order Carnivora; family Hyaenidae; genus Crocuta; species Crocuta crocuta. The sequence goes on along the minus strand of NW_027533089.1, from coordinate 286,736 downwards.
ATAACTGAGTCCATTTTTAGGTTAAAAATGTATAGAAGTTGTTTATATGAGTAAAACCAGAAGGTAATTTAGGAGAATCTCCAGTTTTTTTCTGTTTTCTAAGTATTACCTAAATCTGCTTTAAAATGTTCTGTCAATAAAGTCCATATATGAAAAACCCATAGCTAATTTTATACCCAATAGTGAAGAATTGAAAGATTTCCCTCTAAGATCAGGAACAAGGTAAGGATGACTACTTTTGACACTTCCTTTCAATGTAGTACTAGAAGTCCTAGCCAGATCAATTAGGCAAGATAAAGAAATAAGAGGCATCAAAGTTGGAAAGGAAGAAATAAAATTGTCCTTCTTTGCAGATGACATGATCTTATGCATAGAAAACCTAAAACTGCATAAAAAACTGTAAGACCTAGTGAACTAATTCAGTAAAGTTGCAGGATACAAAATTAACACATAAAAATCAGTTGTATTTCTACATATTAAAAATTAATGATCCGAAAAGGAAAGTAGGAAAACTATATCATTTATAAAGCACCAGAAATAATAAAATACTACAGAATAAACTTAATTAACTAGGTGAAAGACTTGTATAGTGAAAACTATAAAACACTGATGAAAAAATTAAACACAAATAGAAACACATCCTGTATTCTTGGATGTCTTATTATTTTTAAACATGTCCATACGACCCAAAATGATCCAGATTTAATGCAATCCCTACCAAAATCTCAGTGGAATTTTTTGTTTATACTGAAATAGAAAAAACAATTCTAGAAGAATAAGATCAAAGCTTGAGGCATCACACTTCTTAGTTTCAAACTATATTAAAAAGCTACAGTAACAATTTGTATGGTATTTGCATACAGATGGACATATAAACCAGTGGAATAGAAATTGATCCATGAGTGTAAGATCAACTGATCCTGACAAAAGTGCCAAAATGCACAATGGATAAAGGATAGTATTTTTAGCAAACAGTACTGGGAACATTGGATAGTCACATCCAAAAGAATGAAGTTTGACATTTATCTTACACTCTACACAAAAATTAACTCAAAATTGATGAAAGATTTAAATGTAACATTTGAAGCTGTAAAATTCCTAGAGGAAAATACAGGCAAAAATTTCATGACATTGGTCTTGGCAGTGATTTCATAAATATGACACCATAAGCATGAACAACAAAAGCAAAAATAGGAAAGTGAGACTACATCAAACTAAAACACTTCTGCACAGTCCTCACTGAACTCGCTATAAGCTGAATGAGAGGTACTCCATTGACTCTACATTTCTTAATTGCTTTAGACAAGGTCAGAGAAATATACAGCATCTAGATAAAGAGAGCTGCCGTCAATTCCATACAAGGGACCTCCTATGCTGAATTAGAATTAGATCAGTCTGTCATTCCTTCCCTGACTTGATCCTGAGGAATATTTGGCGGGTGGGGAGGAAGGGAATATACAGAAATCTGTATAGAGATTTCTATACTTATAGAGAATCATGGAATCGAATGGTGAATGCCAAAGGCTGGGAAGATAAGAAAATGGGAGAATCGCTAATCAACAGGCTAAAATATCTTAATTATTCAAGACAAATCATTTCTAGATATTTGATGTACAACATTGTCCCTATAATTAATAATATTGTATAGGCACTTAAAAACTTTTTAAGACAGTAGGTCTCTTGCTAAATGTTGTTACCACAATAAAATAAAAGTTAAAAGGAATTTTCAATTAATAAAATAATTTTAACAAATAGAAAATTCCTGTTAATTTGTATTCCTATTAAATAAATCAATAATTAACTAAAATTAAACATTTACTTGTTCTGTTGTTTATCCAAAACAAGAAGGATTATTTTACTCATTAAATTATGTTGTCCTACCCTTTTGTATATGCAAAAACAATAAGCTGTACTTTCGGTCTAAGTGGCTATTAACTTCAACTGCCAATTTAGCAAAGAAAGTCATTCACTCTGTGACTTTGTTTTAACCTTTTTTTAAATGTTTATTTTTTTTTTTTATAGAGAGAGACAGAGACAGAGCATGAGTAGGGGAGGGGGAGAGAGAGACAGAGGAAGACCCAGAATCCAAAGCAGGCTCCGGGTTCTTAGCTGTCAGCACAGAGCCCCACATGGGGCTCAAACTCATGTACTATGAGATCATGACCTGAGCTGAAGTCGGATGCTTAACTGACTGAGCCACCCAGGCACCCCTCTTTGACTTTTAAATATAAGCGAATGCTGCATAATGTTCTTTGCAGTATACCAATACTTAGTAATAATAAAATAATGAAAGTCATTATAGAGTGTCTACTTTGTGCTAGTCCCTATGAGACTTTCATGTTTTATCTAATCCTGACATCTAGTCAATGAGACAGATCATATTAATTTTATTTTCCATCTGAGGAAATGGAAGCTTAGAAAGTCTATATAACTTATCTAAGAATATACTTTACTAAGTGTTGACCAGGAATTTGAACAAGATCCTTTAGATATGACACAATATGAAGTGATTCTGATAAATATGGGAACTTAAAGAACTATTACTGCATTTAGGGGAAAATACTCTTTTAAAAATATAGTATAAGAATAAAAAGAAAATTTTAAATGTTAAAATTTGTATCATGACACTTTTAGAAAGAAAACTCAGTAGAATATTCTTGAAAAAAGGTGAGATAAAAGTAGGAGTCAGACAAATGTGTTTAATCCCAGTTTCATCTACAGTCAAGCTTATAGAAAAACTCTCTCTACTGAAAATTTTTTTCTATTATACAGTCCATTCAGTCTTCACTCCATGGTAATATGGCTTGTTGTCTTTCTTCATCCTGAAATTTCAATAATTGACATCATCTGTGAATTGCCAAATCTAATGAAAATCTGCTCTTATTATATTCATGCTCTATTAAGCATTTGAAATCGATGACTACCCCTAAATGAAATTTTCCCCCTCTTTGGCTTTCATGACTATTTCAAAATTACCTTCTATTTCTATGGCTGGTCATTGCTCACATTTTTGGGGTTCTTCTTCCTTTGCCCTACATTTAAATGTTAGTGTTATCCAGAGTTCTATCCTCAGATTTCTCTTCTCTTTTATAGATTCTTCATGGGAGATAATGTCATTTATTTTTCTTCTTCTTCTCTGAAAACAGACTTTTCTTTTAGTGTTCCAATATCCAGGAACACTGTGCCCTAGGAAGATCCTTCAACCATTATGATAAGGTGTACTAGTTAGTTATTGTCATATTATCATCCAAAAATGTAAAATATTTTTTCTTTAGTTACTTTTTTGCAGACTAGCTGGAATATGCTCATCTTGCCCAAATTCAGCTTGGTTTGGCTCCAAGTTGAGGTTGGGTTCAGGTCAGTTTCACATGTTTTTATTTCTCCTCGGGCTGGTAAGCTGGTCAGAGCATGTTAATTTCATGGCACTATGCCATTGTTGAAGTGCTCTATAGAGTGCTATTGGGTGTGGAAAGAAAGAAAAAATTGAATATTGAAAAGAGATGCTTCCCAGGGGAAGTGACATTTGATCTGGATATTAAAGGTTAGAACAGTAAAATTAGCCAATCAGAGAATGAAAGAACAGCATTTCAATTATTGATAATGAGGTACAAGATTATATTAGTTTAATTATGCTAGTTGAGGGAAGGGAGATTGAGTTCCAGAACAAAAAGCATGAAAAGGAAATCCCAACTTTTACAGAATTAATATTACAGAAATGATTCTTAAAGAATTTGCAAACTATTCTGTTAGGATTTGACTATTAAGGAATTTTGAGGTAGGTGCACCTTCTGACAACAAGATAATGCATGTTAGAAAGCCTGTAGCACATTGAATTAAAGGGTACTCAATGGCAAACTAGCTGCATGGGACCTAACAAGTCTTAGTGATATGTTTGGTTTTGCCTGAATAATGTTCTTTAAACATTTAAACTAATAATTTAAAGTAGGGCAATTTCACATAAAAATGCAAATGCAACAACAGGAAGTTGTCCCAGCAGTGGTTAACTGTGGGCAGGATAGGGCTAAGAGCTGCCTACCACATGCAAGTCTGGGCTCCATATCCCGGATCTGGCAAGACTCTGATAGGCCCACAGGTTCATTTCTCCCGTTTGGTGAAGACTCAGAAACAGGCCTGGCTGGCCTGCATGGATTCCTTTAGTGTCCTGTGACATACAGACCAATGAATGCAAGCCACCCTTTAAAGCAAAAGAAATGCAAAATCTAATCAAACTGAGCAGAAGCTGTAGACCTCTATGAGTAGATGTAGATAAATCCAGGGACATGGATGAAACATCACTAATTTGTAAACATGGTAGATTTGGAAAGTTAACCCTCTAAATCTAGGGAAATATATAATACTTTCTTAGTGGGAGAGGAAGAAAAATAATTTTTCAACCCCAGAAAGATTTAAAGTTGAATATAGAAATATTTAAGAGATTCAAATTCATAGCATTAATATTCTTTAAAAGACTAGGTGTGTATATACTATTGGTACCATTAATGTTGAAGAGATTTGGACAATTAGAATAACAAAGGTCAACTATGTGACTTCATTTTTAAATTCCTTTAATTACAAATTAAGACACTGAATTATGCAACCGTAATTTTGTTGTTGACATCTAACTAGTTATTAAATAATATTTAAGATAATTCTAGTTTTATTTTATAAACCTAACTTATTAGCTTTATGAGAAGTATTTAGCAGTTGGGAAACTTTAGTCATAAATTGAAAAATATAAGAAAATAAACTTTAACAATGTAAAATGTAGTTTAAAATGTTTAAAATTTTAGAGATGCCTGGTTGGCTGGTCAGTTGAATGTCTGGCTCTAGGTTTCAGCTCAGGTCATGATCTTATAGTTTCGTGAGTTTGAGCCCCACATCAGCCTCATTTTGACAGTGTGGAGCATGATTGAGATTCTCTGTCTCCCTCTCTCTCTGCCCCTCCCTTACTGGTGCTATCTGTGTCTCTCTCAAAATAAATAAATAAACTTTAAAAACAAAAAATAATATTTATATATTTATAACTATGCTTATAAATGGGACTAGAAATTACGGAAATTTTCTTAAAATAATTTGAGAATCAGCAAGACCTATAATAGAATAAGATAAGTAAACTGAGTTTCAAGTGAACTTTAAGCTTAAAAGCTTAAGAATGAACCAAGTTTTTATCATTGTAATTATTAAACTAGTTGATTTTCTAAACATTAAAGTCAGCCTCTGAATACCCACTTCTATAATAAAAAGCACCCTGAGGGTAAAAAACAATAACAGAACAAAAACCTCACACACACCCCCCCTTTTAATATTAAGAATAAAGTATATAGCCACCTGGAATAGAGTGAGGGTGTGGATATCACTTTTCCACACTTAAGGGCTTTGAGCATGTGTTCAGAGTCTTCATATTCTTCCTTGTCCAGACCGATATTAGGAATCAAAATGTGGCAAGAGATATTACTGGAATAGGTAAAGATGCTCTGTGAAGATCTTAATAAACCTCTAGTATGACTAAAATGTTAACAGAGTTTGACTTTGAATTTGAATGTGTACATCAAAGCCTTTAATCATTTGAGTTACCTGGTTAAGATTAGCTTTTGACCTCCATTCAAGTCAATTCTCCAAAGCAGCTATCTGTTTACATGTGCTTGTTGCATATTAAACAAACAAAATTGATTTGAGATAACTCTGAAAAAAATGGTTAACTTACTTGAACAATTAGTCAACCTTAAATTTTGTTAGCTTTCAACAATTGAAAATTTCTTTGACATTTAATAATATTTTTAGTGGATTTAGACTCCTGGGGGTTTGGTAGTACATTTTTAGTAGAGTCTGGGTTGTGATCTCTTATGTAGTACAGTTATAACTGATTTTCACTCAATTTTAAATATTTTTGTATATTTTTAATTTTTCTTACAATGAGCATAAGAGGAAGGAAAGATTATTAAAACATAATGTGAACTTTAAAATATGCTTCTCCCCACCCTGCCCCGAGACTTCTTAACTATATAAAGTAAAGCCATGAATTGGTGTAACACCATGTGGTGTAACATTTTCTAGGACTTTAATATTTTAATGATTGTAAAGTATATCATTTTTAAAGAAAGTAAGGAGCTTTGCTCCAAGCTCAGTCTCTCCTGTGATGTGTTTCAACTTCTAAGGCTGTAGACTAATTAGACACAGCATATGCCTCCCTATGGCTACACTTCCCTTATATTGCTTTCTGTTCTTCAGTCAGAACTTGGTAGACATGTTCTTTTTCTGTTAAACTTTAACTTTTGAAGAAACTGCTTTTAATTACAATTTTTAAAAAAAGGAAAAAAATACCCTTATCTAGCACTGATAAAAAAAAACTGCAGCAGGTGGTCATAGCCACATGATAGTCAACCTCATGCAATGTGACTTTTGCCGAGGACTCTGTTGCAATCCTGCTGAACTCAACTGCAGTTCTTGTGTCAGCCTTGTCCTGTAGTGCAAATCAATCATCGGGTACACTTTGAGCTCTCATGGACATTTAAGATTCCAAAGCTTGAGCCCCACATACATTTACAGAAGAAGCAGAGAGAAGCCACTCTCCAGTCCTGTACTCAAGCCCAGCATGATTTGCAATAATGACCTGTCAGGAAAGGAGGCTGTGTATCCTCACACTGAGAAATATCCTGAGGGACTCTTTTTATGAATTTGAAAAAAGATTCGGCAGGGCTCTAGCCAAGAACTCATGCACACAATTTCAAAAGTGCATCACAATCATTTAAAAAATTTTCAGGGGGTATCATTACCTTGGTGTATTTCCATGTGTCATTTTTTAAAAAATTATAAAAATGAAAAGGATAGCCTAAAATAGTCTCTTCGTCGTAAAGAATAATCACCCTTTTTTTTTTTTTAAGGTTTGTCATTCCTTTTTTTACTTTAGCAGGGTGCTCTTTGCCTTTTAAGCATTCATTGATTTGGTTTCATTTTTGCCCATTCATAATGTGATAGATATTGAATGGTTAATATGTGCACATTAGTCATTGTGAAGAAATTTGTTATAATTAATTCAAAAGCTAAAAATTATCCACATTTCATCTTTTCTTGGTAATGGGATAATCTTCAACACACTAGGACAATGAAACTTGTATTTTTTGATACAAAGGCCACCTAGGAAAAACCTCAGGAAAATCCTTGTATACTTATAAGATAAACACATGCTAGTAAATCTTGAGGATTCACTGGCTCCTTGAAACCCTGTGTTCCAAGTAGGATTAGGGTGGAAGAACCCAACTTGAATATACTTTAGCATGCAGCGTATTTGTTAGGTAACAATACCTATGGAAAGGAAGGTGAAGATGCAAGACTGGGGAGAGGGAGAAGCTGAACTGATACAGAACCAAAACAGCCTTAGGCAATCACACTCATAGGGGAGCAATCATACCCAGGAACTTGTCAGGAGTTGAGCCTTCCTGTATTGATCTGTCATTAAATGTGAGTTGCCCAAGAAGTGGTGGATGAGACCACGATGCAGCTGAGGAAATCTCTGAAAAGAATGATGACTGATGACTAAGTCCGTTGATGACAGCACTCCCAGAAGCTGGGGCAACAACATTACAGTGTCATCACACCCAGGTTATGAGAAACCCAGCCCTAAAATCTTCAAGTTTCTCCCTTTAATTTTAGCCACTGAAGTAATTTTCCTGATATCATTTCTAAAATCCAAGTCAAGGACCAATTAAGAACAGCAATTTGATCATTATATTTTCTGCCTTACTTACACAATAAGATATTTTAAGTGTGGTTTGCTAAATAGGTTACATGAGTTCTATTTTGAACTTATTTTGAACTTTCTGGTCTTAAAAATAATTTTATTTTAACAATTACACTTAATCAAATGAATGGTTTCAAGCAGGTATTAAAATAACAAGAAAGTTGTTAGAAAGAAAGAAAAGCTGACCCCACCCCTACAAAATTTGGTGAATCTGAAAGGGAATCTCTTTTGCCCTATTCCATTAGTACAGCTAAATGACTGGCATGGTGCAAAAACAGAAATAAATATAATTAAAACAGATGGCATCATTGCCTTCCTCATTGTAAAAAACAATAACTGAATAAAATAATTTGAAAGGTAATATAACATACAATACACTCACAAAAGTTATTGAAGTAATGAAAGTAATCTCTTAATTGTTAGAGATTTTTAATATTTATCAGTTTAGCTTGTTACTGAAATATTTTAATGCCTAAATCCAATTATGCAAGGGGGAGAGTAGTATTTTCAGTATGCCATATTTAATTCTCTAAACTGTCTTTGTTCAGTAAGGCCCTGAAGGGATGAATGACAATCAGGCAGATTTTCAATAAATAATGATGATCTATCAGTAAAGAGGTTTATTTTCAAGAGATGAGTAGCTAGATACAGCTGTAACATTAATTTCTAAATCCTAAGACAAAATAACATTAGTAGAAATCAAAAAATTTGGACGACAAACTGGTTTGGGTGGGAGGCAGAGGGTGTGTATGGAAGGAGAGCAGAGATCCATTTTATTTTAGACATGTTGCTTTTGAAGTAGTGTGGCACATTCAAGGAAAGATATATTAAGCAGGTTGCTAGAAATACAGGTCCAGAGCTCAGGGAAAAAAGATCAGGCTCACTTGAGCAAAGGTGTCTGCTTCCCTAGGTTAGGCTCTCCTAGGTTAGGAGATGTGTCTAGAAAGAAGGGGTCAAAGAGGCTGAATCCCTACTCCAGTGAATAGTAGGCAGTGTGGTCTGTTGAAAAAATTATGCTCAGAGTTACAGTTCTATTACTAGCTGTTTGACCTTGAATAAATCTCTGAACCTTAACTTTCCCTATTATTAAAAATGGAAAAAATCAAAACCTATTAATATGCTTTTAACAAATGACTTGGATCAAACGTGATAAAAAGGCAAAAGCATTTCATAAATGTAAAGGTGATTCAAATACATATTATCATTATAATAAAGACTGTGTATGGGTAGTGTATATTGAAATACTTAGGCTTGAAAGAGAAGTAAAATATTCACTCACTCAATAGACATCTGTTGTGTAAGGCACTACATTCGTTCTGGAGAGAGGAAAATGAGTAAAGTTTCTTTCCTACCATGACTCACAAATCATATCAAGAAAAATAATACATGGGCATGTGGCAAGTACAAGCAGATAGAAGAGTAAGCAAAGGATGTTTTAAGTGAATGAATGAATATGTAGAAGAGAAGCCTCTAATCCAAACTCAAAAGTTCAGAAAAAAGTCTTCTTGGAAGGATCTGTCTTAAAGCATAATAAGTTGTTCTTCAGATAAAGAAGGAGTGATGGAAACTAAGAAAGCCCAAGCCCGGGGAATATCAAGAGGTAATGTTGAACATAAAATAGTTGAGAGGAATTGGCAAGAAATGAGTCTAAAGACAGAGACGAGGGGAAGATGGTGGTCAAATGACCTAAGCCATGCTATGTTGCTTGAAATTATTATGATGAGATAATGGTTTTAAGAGAAGGGGTAGGATGATCAGATTTGCCTTTTAGGTGGAGCTCTCTGGAAGTGGTGTGGCAGTTTGATTTGAAGAAAAGGAAATTAGAATCAGAGATATGAACCTGGAATCTATAGCTATAGACTAGCAATAGATGATGGGGACTTGAATTAACTAAAAAAATAATTTGAATTTCAAATATTAGACATTCCTTGAAGGGGGCAGAGTGAAATAGAGGGAGGAAATAAAAATTTATTTCTGGTATCTGAATGGATGGTGTAGTAACTGCTGAGATGGAAAATGATAAGGAAGAACAAGTTTAAGAGGAAAGAAAATTTTTGTTTGGATATTTTGAGTTAAGCAGTGTCTGTATGATGCTTAAGCAGAGATGATAGCAAGAAGTTGGATATATGAGTCTCAAGCCCAGTAGACAGAACCTCTTATGAGAGAGTTTTGGGCTAGAAATGTAGATTTGAGAAGCATCAACAGATAAAAAGTTAAGACAGTTGATAATAATAGATAGATGATAGATGATAGATTTATTTATCTTTTTAAAAGTTGTTATTTATTGAGAGAGTGAGTTCAAGCAAGGGAGAGGCAGAGAGAGAAGGAGAGAAAGATAATCCTAAGCAAGCTCCACACTGTCAGCGTATAACCTGACATGGGGCTCCAACTCACAAACCATGAGATCATGACCTGAGCTGCAATCAAGAGTTGAACACTTAACCAATTAAGCAACCCAGGCACCTCAATAGATGATAAATTTAAATGAATGATTTGTGAACTATTTTCATAGTGCCTAGAACTTGATAGTACCCAATGGACATTTGTCGACTAGATTTAAGATAATGTAATGGTGTGAAAATAGTTGTGCATACTCAGAGAAAGACATTAAATATAACCATGATAGAGTGGGTTGAAGTGGAAGAACATCAATATTTGAAGTATCAGCAAAGGACATTCCAAGGATAAGGAACAGATATATATAGAGGTATGAGGAGAAGTGACTAAAGGGTGGTCTTATAAAAATCAAGAAAAAATGAAATTAAGAGAAAACATAAACAGTTCAAATCCTTTGTTGCTCCAATTCATGTGACATCGATGGAGGTATCAATCAGTGCTACAGCAGAGGTAGAACTGCAAGTGGTTAATTGGTTCTCTGAAATTTGATTTATTTATGTGAAATCTGAAGTATGCAAGCTTATGACTGTCACTGATAACCTTCCCCATTACGTAGAGCCATCCTTCAAGAAAATGAAGTATGTTCCACTCTTGTTCCCTTGTAGTATTTTCCACATAGGAACTTATCTTTTAAAAAAATTCATATTGTTCCTTCCATTCTTGACATTTTTTAATGGCTCCCATTGAACTTATCCTAGCGTATTATCTTCTTATAATTTGGCCCCTGCCAATTTCTCCAATCTCATTTTTTTTTTCATTATTCCCCTTTGCTTATACTGAAAATCTCTTCCTGACCTAGGTTTTCTTTCACACTCTTTTCCCTTTCTACCTGGAATGTTCTTTCATTCATATAGTTGTTCTTTCTCATCTTTAAGTCTCAGCTTAAATGTCACTTCTTAAAAATAACTTTCTAAAAACAACATAATCCAAAACAGGCTCCCTCTATTTAATCTCTCAGCACCTCACTCTCCTTTCACTGAATTTAATACAGTTTGTATTATATTGTTGATTGGTTATTATTTTTTCTTGTTCATTTTTCTTGTTATAACAGTCTTACTTTTTCTTTTTGCTTTTATTCTTTTTTTTGCTTGGTTACTTATCATACATATTCTCTATAGAATTACAGTTTATAGAAGGAAGGGTCCATATCTCTGTATTTACTTCTTTATACCCAATGCCTACCTCAATATGTGTAGAAGGGAAAAATAATAATCATTGCTTAACTGCATTGGTGTAATTAATTTATTTCTATAGACAGGGCTTGAGGGTACACAGCAAAGAAAAATTTTTAAGTATGTTACTTAACCACCTGATAAAACTATCTGATACTCTTTTTGGATATTTGAGGAATTAGATTGTGAACATTTTTAAAAACAGTTGATTTGAAAGCAGCATTAAATATAGTGGAATTTGAGATACAAAACAAAAACAAAAGTAACAAAAACAAAACAAATCTAAAACAAGGTTGTTTTTGTAAAGCAAAGATTTGTGTGATTGAAATGCAATATGTCTTGCTAATTCATGTCCACATCTTATTTAGCAACTTTCTAGGCTCCTAATAGAATGTGCAACCAGAGACTATCACACCCTTTGAAGACATACATTTATATGACAATGGGACTTCATAAACTTAACAGGTCTTCACTCTTTTACTTTGGCCCTTTCCTCTCACTAAAGTGCCCCATTGTAATCTGTCCCTCTTAATTCCACCAATTCCATTTCAGCAAATCTTTAATAGGTATCTATTATGGGCTAAAATATTGTAGTGTTGAAAACATAATATACATTGGAAATAGTATTTCTTTTTTCTTTTTTTTTAATGTTTTATTTATTTATTAGAGAGAGAAAGAGAGAGACAGCGTGAGCAGGGTAGGGTCAGAGAGAGAGGGAGATACAGAATCTGAAACAGGTTCCAGGCTCTGAGCTATCTGTCAGCACAGAGCCCTACATGGGGCTCGAGCCCACAAACCGTGAGATCATGACCTGAGCCAAAGTCGGACGCTTAACCCACTGAGCCACCCAGGTGCCCTGGAAGTAGTATTTCTGTTCAATGTTTTATCCTTTGTTTCAGGGGGATTACCAGAAAAAGGTGAGCCATTGAAGTGCTAGCTTATATGTTATATATTATAAATTAACAGAATAAAGGTGCGCTGAAATAGCCAAAGAGGCAGCATCTTCAAAAAGAGAGCTAGGATTGGGTAAATCAGAGAACATGGAAGACAAATTACACTCTGTGATGGAAGAATATTTAGAAGGCTCTGAAGGAACATAGCATCCAAAGTGGGGTTACTGATTGTAATACAGCAGAGATGTGTCCACCAGTTGTAAAGCAAAATTAAAATAGAATCTTTCCCTCAGGTGGTAAAACTTCCTTTTGAATGAATAAATAGTATTAGTCATAGATTTTCTTTTTAAGTAAATGATGGATGAACTACTCAATAAGCAGCCTGTCTATAGAAAAAGTCTGATTTTATATTGCATATCCTCCTTACAGAGATGCAATCATTTGCATAGAAATGAATTGATTTGAGAAAGAGGAAAAATGCAACAGAGAGAGATGATGGAGCTGGCCAGAGATTGTAGAGGAAAATATCTCATGGATTTGTTTAATAACATTCTATTCCACTTATTGTATATAGTGCCTTTGGTGATTTAACTCATGTGGCTGCCTCACTTCCATGTTATTTTAGATAAGGAGGAGAAATATGAGTTCAAAAGGGGGAGAAATTACTACTTTATATCTATAAATCATTCATCCCATGAAATTTTAATAGAAAAGTTATATATGTTGCCATTTGAAAATAGGTAGCTGTACTTTTTAAAATAAATTTAAAGCCTACCCTACAAATGGAAATTTATATAGAATCTGACTGGGGTTTTTTTGGCATATGTGTTTCATTTCTTTTCTTCATTTTCATTTCATTTTTCCTGTTTTGATGTTTTCAATAGAAAATATTTTAAAGAACATCTTTTTTGTCTATCTAATTGGAAGTAAAACTCTGTCGTTTTAGAGGATTACATTTTAAGTGGGAAATTACTTTGGTCCTTTCTTTCTCTTCCTTTTTATCCTTAAATAAATGTATACATTTAATATTGTTTTTGTGAGAAAATGCTACCTAAGAGTTTTAACAAATGTTTTTAATGAATGTTTAGGTAAAATTGGAAGTGCCAGGATAAACAAAATACCTTACTGTAGGTTCATTTGATTGAAAACAAAAATATGTCAGTGTGCACTGTGAATCTTTAGGAAGTGGTATATTATAAAAATATTTTTCAAACTTCTAGACTTCAGGATTTTTTTGGGAGAAGATTATTAAAGATCCAGTGCTCTACAGAATATAAAACTGAATATATTACATTAGGAAAAAACTAGTTAGAAGGTAGCATCTAAATGGTTATAGAAGTAATCTCTGCTCTATGAAATCTCTAAATAGAGAAATCCCAAGTGGAAATACTTTTTTATTTTACTTTTATTTTTTATTAAACATTTTTAATGTTTGTTTATTTATTATGGGAGTGAGAGAGCAAAGCAGGGGAAGAACAGAGAGAGAGAGAGGGAGAGAAAGTGAGAACCTAAGCAGGCTCCATGCTGCCAGCACAGAGTCCCACACAGGGCTCCATCTCATGAACCATGAGATCATGACCTAAGCCAAAATCAAAGAGTTGGATGCCCAACTGACTGAGCCACCCAGGTGTCCCAGAAATAATTTCTTAAAGGGGTTTAATTCAGAGCTCTTCTTTTTATGAGCCCTTAATTATTTTTAAAAGCTTTAAAATGGGTACTATATAACAATGATTAAGAACCAGGCTTTGAAGTCAGATGCATTTGAATTCCAGGTTTATCACTAACTAAAGATATGACTTTGTTATTCCAAGAATTTATGACTATGTCTCTAAAATGGGGCCAACAACTTCTTCTAGGACATGCGCAGATTAAATAAGATATGCATATATTAATACTATACAACATAACTAGTAAAAACATATGCTGTTATTCTTATATTGAAATTTATTATTATATTTAAGAAGACAAGATGTGACATATATAAACTTAATAAGTGTTAACCACTGCCAATTAAAAGCCAGTCTGAAAGAACTGCACAGTTTGAAATTACTCAAGACTTTCTCTGTTATATTGTTTACTATATTAAGAAATTTAGGAAGCCTCTGCTCCAAGCCATAGGGTAAGTAAGTTACTGGAGTACCAACAATATCTTGAGATTAAAATGACTCATCCATTGGTCAATCCTAAAACACAATCGTTATGTTTAATGACATTACAATAAATTTCAGTATCTAACATCCACCAATAGAAATCTATCATATTGTTTACATAAAAGCATTTCTAAAATATTACCATGTCCTATCAGGAGCACGCCTCTATGATTAGTTACAAAAGAATCAAATACACTCAGCTTGCCAATAAGAGTTCTTGCCAAGAACTATTTTATTGCAGTATAAAACAGTCTTAAGGTAAACATCATGTATATTTGACAGCATAAGCATCTAAGTCCAGAGCAGAAGCACAAAGCTTAGGAGGGCATCAAATAAAATATGTTATAATAAAATAAACTAAATGAAACATTTATGCATATTTTTTAACCTTAATTGCTACTTATGATCTTTCAAGTTATAAGGACCAGAGGCACACTCATATTATCTTAGCAAATGGTGAATTATTTCAGAATGCAAAAGGAAGTAAGGTACACTTTTATCTCAGTAGCTATACAACAAGAAGAATGGAACACTATTTATGATGCATTAGTGGTTCTAATAACCTGACATCGACTCATGCTTTTGTCCTGTGAAGACAATGGCATCCATGTTTCATATTCTAATATCCTGACCTTTTTTTTCATTCTTTAAACCACACAACTGAGTCTCTATCACTCACAAATATCTCCCCAAAGTATATGACTGTTTTGGCCATTGGCAGTCACTACAGCATCCTCATTAAGCAGAATTCTCAAATGATCAGTCAATTCCCTTTTGCATAGTTATTAACGCCTAATTTGTGTCAATCACTTTTCCAGATGCAGATTTCTCAGTGGGGACAAAGAGACATGATTACCACCTGATGGAATATTCTGGTTCCAACAGACAGCTAAGCAGAATGACATTATTGTGAGGCATAATGCATGGTGCAAGATGAATCATGGAGAAATCTGGAATTTGCTAGACAGTAAGTCTGAAATTTATCTTCAGTGTGGCAGTGTGAAATATTTTGATGATTAATAATAATCATAATACCAGTATTAGACAAATATGCTTATTACCTTAGATAATAAAATATAAAATAGCAATATATATCTGTAACATTAAATTTAATATTTAATTTTATAAATTGAAGGTTTGGTGCAACTCTATCATACAAGTCTATCACTGCCATTTTTCTAATAGCATTTGCTCACTTAATGTCTCTATGTTACATTGGCAATTCTGGTAATATTTCGAACTTCTTCATTATTACCATATTTGTTATGATGATCTGTGATTGTGATTACAACTCACTGAAAATTCATATGATGGTTAGCATTTTTTACCAATATAGTACTTTCTAGTAAAGGTATGTATTTTCTTTTAGATATAAAGCTATTTCATACCTTATAAACTACAGTATAATGTAAGTATAACTTCATATGCACTGGAAAACCAAAGAATTCATTTGACTCACTTTATTGCAATATTAGCTTTATTGTGACAGTCTGGAACTGAACCCACAATAAACTTTGAAGTATCCCAGTAGCTTGCATTGACTAGTTTATTTAGTTGGATCTTATCAAAAGAAGCTTGGCTTTTCCTTCACTTCTTCAATGATGCTTCTTACTACTTTCCCTCTGGATATTACATTCCAGGAAAATGGCTGTATGTGAATCACGTTAATTTTCTATTGGTTTTAGAGCAGAGTAAAATCTTACAAAAATTTCAAGATGGGAAGATAACTAAAATAAGCCCATCCTGGAGAGAGTTTGTTTTCCCAATCCCTGCCTCTTCCTTACCTTCAACACATTTCAATTTTTGCAAGGAATTTTCCATTTCATTATTGAATGCCTCTGAGGTTTTTTGCATTTTTCCACAATTTTATCATTATCATTTGCCTTTTCTTCTCTCCTCCCATCCTTTTATTTAAATTGACGTGTGCCAAATTACCTCCTCTACCATCATTTGATGTCCAACTAATTTCCTTTGGGATGATGTTTTACAACATGACAAAATCTTAGTACTGGTAGTACTTATGCATGCATTAAATAAATATCCCATTGAACAAATATTTACTAAGAACTTAAGTGTATCGTATGCTAATTTAGGTGCTATAGATATAGCAATGAAACAAATAAAATAAAAATAGACAAATATTGTTCTCTTGGTGTTTACATTCTAGCAAGCAAAATTCAGTCTGTAGGTATCAATATACAACTTAAGTAATCAATATAATCTTGCATTAAAAACGTTACTTGTATATACTGATTAACACAAATCAACATAAGTTAGTTTCAAGTTAGTAGAAAGTGATATACAAAAAAGTTTTTTGGAACAACTACTCATAAGATCATGGCTTGTCATAATTTTGTCACAATTATTTATGATTCTTCCTTGATAGGGCTTTTTTATCACCGACTATGATATATGTATGAGTAAGAATCTATCATAATTTCTCAATTGGTATTAAAAACAATGAACTCAGCAGAGTTGTCTTTGCCTATTCATCGGAAAAAGGTATTAAATGCCTTTTGCTAAACTTCAAAATCTCCCCTTTTCTTCTGAGTGTTTTCACACATCAAGATACTAGTGTGTGCTTTACATTTGCTAATTCCTGTCACCTGGTCCTGCTTGTAAAGCATTTCAGGTTTTGAAAATTGTCTTCATACACTTAATTTTCTAGTTTTATTTCCAGGCTTTAAGCAAAAGTGGTTAGCATATTGCTTACGGTGAAAAATTAGCGAACAAGAAAATATTTGGCATTTAAAAACATTTGTTGTCTATTCTTTTCTCACGCCCAGTGAGTATTCTTATGATTGTTGCTTGAATTCTCCATTAGACATGTTACCTATATTTATTTCACTTAGATCTCTGGCCATCGTCTTATCTTGTTCTTGCATTTGAGATAAATTCCTTTATCTTGGCATTTTGTCTAAGTCTCTACCTTTTTCTTTGTGTCAGAAAAGCCAGTTATGTCTCCTGCTCCTGAAAGTAATGGTCTTATGAAGAAGTCATGTAGTATTCATGGCCTGGTGCTTCAGGAAATGTCTCCAATGTGGACCATATGCACTTTGCTGTTGTGTTTTGGCAGCTCTGTCCTTCAGGTCAGTTGTCCAAAGATGCTCTCCTTGCCTGCTCTGGAAAGTGCTTTATCCCTGGCCTGAATGTAGTGAGTTTTAACTGGGTGTGCTCTGGTCTGCTTGTGAAATAAGACCTGACACCACCTCCACTAGAACTGGGACCCTGTATAACTCTCTGGTTGGCAGATGTGGTGTGGGCAGGGGCTTGTGTTGGCCTTCTGGGGGAAGGGCCACCATGCTGGGACTAAGGGAAGTGTGACTGAGAAGGGCAGTTCCACTGAGGAACAGGAGAATGTGCTTGCTGTAAGCAAGTTAGGCAGCCAGTGTCAGAACTGTGCTGCTTCCTGTAGGTGGTTCTGTGTTTATAGTGAGGGTAAGGAGAGGGAAATGGTGCTAGCCAGCTCCTTTGTTGCCAGAGAGGTGTCTCCATGAATGGTGCCTGTCAGGAAAGCCCTCCTAGAATAGTGAATTATCTTCCCCTGTGTGCTCCAGGAATTTTTTAGATGGCTGTTACCACACTTTCTGCCCCCAGATTGTTTGCCTGGCTTCTCTCTAAGGGCAGTGCCCTCCAGCCTCCACACCAGCCAAGCCTGCTGACCTTAAAAACTCCAGGCTTTAAGCCCAACTGGTTGCAAGAACTCACAAAATTTAGCCTCTTGTTTTCCAAGCCAATGGCTTTGGGGAAACATTCTCCTTGTGCATTTTCCTGTGTGCTCCTCCCTCTCTCACCCTATTCCATGACCATGGCTCCCTCCCCTTCACTGCACCCGTGATCCATTTCTCCCCTAAATCATGTTTCCACACTTCCTACTTTCTTCAATGTGGCCTCTTCTCTCCCTTTAGTTGTAGTGTTTGTTCTGTTAGTCTTCAAGTCAATTTCTGGGCTATTTAGGATGATTTGATGGTTATCTAGTTGTGTTCATGGGATGAGATGAGCCTAAGGTCCTTCTACTCCTCTAACATCTCAGTGAGACCCTTACCACAGAGATAAAAGAGTTAAAAAAGAGTAAATCAGAAAGAAAGAATGCAATAAACTAGATTGGAAATAGGCTGAAAATAGCAGAGGAATGAATTCATGATTTAGAAAACAAAATAATGGAAAACAATGAAGCTGAATAAAAGAGAGAAAAAATTATGTAACATAAGAATAGACTTAGGCGACTCAGTTGTGTCCATCAAATGTAATAACATTCATATTATAGAGGTCCCAGAAGAATAAAGAGTAGTGGGAGCATAAATTTATTTCAAGAAATAATACCAGAAAAGTTTCCTAATCTGGGGAAAGAAACAGACATCCAGATCCAGGAAGCACAGAGAACTCCCATCAAAATCAACAAAAGCAAACCATTACCAAGACATATTGTAATTAAATTTGCAAAATATAGTTGTAAGGAAAAAAAATCTTAAAAGTAGCAACCAAAGAAGTCTTTAACAACAAAGGAAAAGCCATAAGGCTAGCTGGAGATTTCTCAACAGAAACCTGGCAAGCCAGAAAGGAGTGGCATGGTATATTCAAATCAAATAGCTTTACTGGGTAGAGTATTCTTGGCTGCAGATTGAATGGAAAAATCTGCAGCCAAAAATCCTCTACCCATTAAAGCTATTATTCAGAATAGAAGGAGATAAAGAGTGTCCCAGACAAAAAACTACAGGAGTTCATTACCACTAAAACTTCACTGCCAGAAGCGTTAAAGGAGGCTCCTTGAGTGCAAAGGAGACGCCAAAAGTAACAAAGACAAGAAAGAATCAGAGAAAATCTCCAGAAACAATGACAAAACAAGTAATAAAATGCTAATAAATGCATATCTATCAATAATTACTTTGAAAGTAAATGGACTAAATGCTCCACTCAAAATAAAGGGTGTCAGAATGGATTAAAAACTAGTCCCATCTATAAGCTGCCTACAAGTGTCTCATTTTAGACCCAAAGACACATGAAGATTGAAAGTGAGGAGGGGAGAAATATTTATCATGCAAATTGGCATCAAAAGAAAGCTGGAATAGCAGTACTTATATCAGACAAATTAGACATTTTTGTTCCTGTATTGTTTTTATCCTCCTTTAGTATTAGGTAATACTGGCCTGATAGAATGATTTTGAGAATATTCCTTCTATTGTGTTATTTTTGAGATTTTGATAAAGATTATCATTAATTATATTTTTAAATGTTCAATAGTATTCACCAATGAAACCACGTAGTCTTAGGCTATTCAGTGATGGAATATTTTTGATTCCTAATTAAACTTTCATTCTTTTTATTGGTCTAAGATTTCCTATTTCTCAGATTCAAGATTCATGATTCAATCTTGGTAACTTGTATGTTTTTAGGAATTACCTTTTTGGGTTTTTTCTATAAGTCATCTGATTTGTTAGTATATGATTGTTAATAGTAATCTGTTATCACACTATGTATTTCTGTAGTTATCTGTTGTATTGTTTTCTCTTCCATTTATCATTTTGGTTTCTGAGTCTTGTCTTTTTTTTTCTTAGTTAATATAATTAAAGGATTGTCAATTTCGTATATTTGTACATACATATATGATGGTCAGAAAGACTGTTTGAAGAGATGACATTTGAATAGAGGGCATCAGATATTTGGCCTTCCTTGAATGAAAAGAAGAGGAAAGCCGGGTGAAGACGTGGGCAAATTGATTCTAAACTGAGACAAAGGAACATTCTGTAGAATGGTGTTTTTCAAACTTGTTAAGACCATTACAATCCCCTGGAGAAGAAAGAAAAGAAGGCAGGCAGGCAGGCAGGTAGAAAGGCAGGAAGAGAAAAGAAAGAAAGAAAAAGAAAGAAAGAAAGAAAGAAAGAAAGAAAGAAAGAAAGAAAGAAAGAAAGAAAGAAAGAAAGAAAGAAGGGAGGGAAGGAAGGAAGGAAGGAAGGAAGAAAAGGAAGGAAGGAAGGGAGGAAGGAAGGAAGGAAGGAAGGAAGAAGAAAGAAAGAGAGGGAGAGAGTGAGGGAGGAGGAAAAGAAAGAAGGAGAAAAAAGAAAGAAAAATCCCGATACCCATGCTGCATGTTTCTGACTGATTCCATCCAAACCTCTAAGGAGTAGAACCCAGGCTTCAGTATTTTAATAGCCGTATAGTTGCTTCCAATGCCCGGCAAAGTTGAGAAACACTGCATCAGATGACAATTAACTTGTATTCCAGAAATTGAAAAAAAGTCAATGAAGCTAGAGTGGATAAAAGATGGGAGGGAGAGAAAGAACAATAAATGGTAGATGATAGGTCATGTGGCATTCTTTGGATTTTATTTTGAATGTTATCAAGGCCATTGGAGGTTTTGAGCAGGGGTCATTACATCATCTTATTTGGAAAATATAACTTCATGTAGAGTCAAGAACTGATTAAAGGGGCGGAGGGTTTGAAAAGTGTGGAAAGTGGTAATCAAATCTGGATGCTATTACAATAATTATCTGTAAGTGATCATAATAAAAGTAGAAGTTATGTTCAAATCCGTTAAGGTGATAGTTATTCTTTTGTTATGTGGTCTGTGTTTTCCTACAAGAATTTTTTAGAATAAATTCTTTCTTTTCATCTTTGGTATGTTAGTTTGCTAGGACTGCCACAACAAAACACCACAGACTGAGTGGTTTAAATAACAGAATTTTTTTTCTCATGGTTTTGGAGGAAAGAGGTCCAAGATCAAGGTATCAGCAAATCTAGTTTCTTCTGAGGCCTCTCTTCTTGTCTTGGAGATGGTTACCTTCTTGCTGTGTGTTCACATGATCTTTCCTCTCTGCACATGCAGTCCTGATGGCTCTTTCCTATAAGGACAGCAGCCTTATAGGATGAGGGTCCACCCCAACAACTTTATTGTAACTTAGTACTTTAAAAGCCCTATGTACAAATATAGTTACATTTTGAGATACAGGGAATAAGCTTTCAAGATATAAATTTTTTGGTAAGGAGACAGTTCCAGTAATAACATTTAGTGTTCTGAGATTTCATGATTGTTTCACACTTTTTTTCTCTTTTTATTTTTCAAGTTTTTGTTTAAAGTCCACTTAGTGAACATACGGTGTAATATTAGTTTCATGTGTAGGATTTAGTGATTCATCACTTACATACACACTTGGAGATCATCATAAATACCCTGCTTAATATCTATCATGCATTTATCCCATCCCCCTTCCCATCTCCCCTCTAGTAACCATCACTTTGTTCTGCATAGTTAAGGGTCTGTTTCTTAGTTTACCTCTTCTCCTCCTGCCCCATCATGTTAATTTGTTTTGTTTCTTAAATTCCACATATGAGTGAAATCATATAGTATCTGTCTTTCTCTGACTGATTTATTTTGCTTACCATAATACTCTCTTATATATTTTTCCAACTGAAGACTCATTTCTTCTTTTGGCAGTGGAAGTGTTACTTCTATTAAATTTTTTATTACCATATATTCAATTTCACTTATTTCATTTCTCCTTCTGTAACTCATTTTTGAGAGATGTTGAAACCTGTGACTCAATACTTTATTTCCATTAACTTCTCCCTCATATTTTCCTTCTCATTTGTATTTAACTCTGAATTCCAAGAGAATCCCTTAGTAGATTTCTAACCCAGTAGATTTCTCTGTTTAGACTATTGTTTTCAATTTAAATGATTAACTTTTAATTGTCAACACTTCTCGGGAATTTTTTTAATGTTAATTTTTTTGAGAGAGAGAGAAACAGAGAGCAAGTGGAGGAGGAGTGGAGGAAGAGGGAGACACAGAATCTTAAGCAGGCTCCAGGCTCTGAGCTGTCAGCACAAAGCCTGATGCAGGCTTGAACTCAAAAACCGTGAGATCATGACCTGAGCTGAAGTCAGATACTTAACTGACTGAGCCACTCAGGTACTCTGAGAATTTTTAAATAGATGAATTATCCTCTTAAATATTTCTATATGTATTAATTATGCTTAATTTAAACCCTTCTGTCTGCTTGCTTGATTAATTTTAATTCATCTTTTAGAAACTCAGATGCTTTCACCTTTGCAACAGTCTGTTTTTGCATGTATTTTAGAGTAAACTTTTTTTCTTATGTGCTTTTCTTTGGATTTGATGTTATTTACTTTCTATCGTTCAGGTATTCCTCACAAAAATGGACTATCATGGCCCTTTTAATTTTGTTCTTGTCCACTTTGGATTTATTCTCTATTATGCCTATATATATATATGGGTGTAGAAAATACATACATGTATATGAATTCATATAAAATATTTTCCTCTTACATGAAATCTTGGATGAGTGGGGATGATGGAGCATTTGGTAAGCCTATCACCTTGACTCAATCTCTATTATTTTGGAATATGTTTATATTTTTCTTGGTTTTTGTACTTATTAATTTGTGTTTTATTATGAACTATTTAATTATGGAAATGACCTCATTTTCTGATTAAATACTTCTGATTTTTATTCTGAAACTATTTATATTTGTTTTTCTAAGTTTATTTTCAAATATATGCATCTTTTAAAGAAAAAGATATCAATATTTTGTTTCATCAAGATGAATTTTCTATCCACAGGGTTTTGTCATGATTAGTTAATAATATTATCACTATACTATTCCTTTCCCTAATGAAAGTTAGTGTCTTAATAGAAAACTCTGCAAGGAATTTTGGGTATGTTGGGTAAAATATAAGCTAAATACTCTTAAAATAAGAATAAATTCATTTAAGGGGCATGGGGGTGGCTCCGTCAGTTAAGCAACTGACTTTTGATTTTGGCTCAGGTCACATTCTCACAATTTATGTGGTAGAACCCCACATTGGGCTCTGCATTGACAGCATAGAGCCTGCTTGGGATTCTCTCTCTCCCCCTCTCTCTATCCCTCCCCTGCTCATGCTCTCTATCTTTCAAAAGAAATAAATAAACTTTAAAAAAAGAATAAATTCATTCAAATTACTTTAAATATCTATAGAATAAATAGCAATAAAATTTGAAATATAATTAAAAAATAAATAAGTCAGACAATAAATGTTGCATTTAAAATTGTAAAATATAGATTTAGTAATTTTATTAAATCAGGTTTGCAGAATATACAGATTATCTTAAGTAGAAGCTATAAGAATGAAATAGAGATTTCAATATTGCACAGGAAGAACATAGGAGATATTGCTTACCTTCAGTTATGAATAAAATCTTCTTTCATAGATTAAATATGAGCTCACTAGAAAAGTGAAAGAAAATAAGAATAGTTTAAATTTCGAGTCTCAATTCAAAGTAAATAAAAGAGTTAGAAATCTCTTTCAGTGACTTGCAAATGAATTTTTGGAAAGAGGCAGTCCACAGTGGAAGACTATGACACAGAGCCTATAAATTAGATTTCTAGTCCTGGCTATGCTCTTTGCTAACCTGAGGAATGGAAGGTGAATCCTTAAACATCTTTGGAGTTTTCTCTCTCATTATTCTTTATAATTTCTATCTATTTTTTAGGATTGCAGGGGATTGAAATGAGATAATAATGTACGCTAAGTTGCTTGGTAAATTTTAGGGAATAATAAGCATCAATGACTTTTTTATTCATTATTTAATAATTTTAAGTACTTTATGATTCTGTATTAAATGCTTAGGCCTCAGATATATAAGCACAGTCTTTTTACTTTCTCTCTCTCTCTTTCTGGGACCTTATAATCTTTAGGAGAGTTGTAGATATAAACCAATGTTCCTGGGTGTTAGGACTCTTCCTTTTCACAACTTACCATCTATCTATAAATATTCTTTGTGAATAAAGAGGAAAAAAGTTGGAAGACCCTTTGAACTGAGTGTCTCTGCAGCTTGATTTGTAGGTTAGGTATACTGTGTCAGCTAAGTACAGACTGCTGAAACTCTATACTCTGTCTACAAGGATGGTGGTACTGCTGGATTTTACAGGGTCGAGGGCTTCTACTCCTTCTAACATTTCTCAGCCTTTAAAAATTATTTATTTGTTTGTGTGTTTATTTATTTATAACAGACATGTATTCTCACAGCCTTAGAGGCTGAATGTCTAAGATCAATACATCAGTCTATTTAGTTCCCTGGTGATGGCTCTTTTCTTGGCTTGTAGACAGCTGCATCCTCACATGGGAAAGGGAAAAGGAGCTCTGGTCTCTTCCACGACTCTCCTTTATTCTTCTAGCTTTATTGATGCTTAATTGACAATTAAAAATACAATTGCATATAAGTAAGGTATACAACTGGATAATTTGATATATGTATACATTGTGAAATAATAATCATAATCAAGGTAATTAACATATTTATTATCTTACTAAATTACCTTTTTCATTTGTGTGTGTGTGTGTGTATGTGCATACTTAAGATTTACCCTCTTAGCAAATTTCAAGTACACAATCAAGTATTGCTAACTATAGTCGTGCTATTGTACATTAGGTCTCCAGAACTTATTAAGATTGCATAACTGAAACTTTGCACCCCTTGACCAACTACTCCTCCATTTCCCTCTTTCCTCAGCCCCTGGAAACCATCATTCTACTCTATGTTTCTATGAGTTTGACTATTTTAGATTCCACATATAAATTATATTATGTATTTTTATTTTTAAATATAAGGTATCTAAAGTAATCAAACTGATAGAAACAGAAAATAGAATGGTAATTTCCTGGGGCTGGAGGAAGGGGGAAATGGAAATTGTTGCTCAGTGGATATAGAGTTTCAGTTTTGCAAGATGAAAGGTTCTGGAGATCTAGTACATAACCATGTGAATATACTTAACACTACTGATTTAACATTGTTTTCAACTCATTTTCTGAAATTAATATGCTCCTGATATTTTTGAAGATTTAAGTGGTTATTCATTAAAGAAATTTAGGGTTTTTGATGATTTTTTATACAGAATGAATATATGAGAGGTGGTAGGGAATTGAGTGTCATATACCTGAGAGAGCTTCTCTACTTTCTCTTACTGCAAAAGGTACAAAAACATCACTGCTTATCCCTAGTGACAATAGAAGGCTTGACACAGAGACCACACAATAAACTGAATCTTCCCTACTCTGTCACTACCCTCTTAGCACACTTGCCCCTCTCTCATATACCTAGAGCCTCCCCACCTCCTTAGGTAGGCTCCATGCTTAATGTGAAGCTTGAATTCATGACTCTGAGATCAAGAGTCACATGCTCTCCCTGCTGAGCCAACCAGCCATCCCCTGAAATCTCTTGGAGAAAAAAACACCTCAATGTTTTTCTACATTCTTCCAGAGAGGGATTACTTCAGTCTACTGGCTTATCCAGGAATATATTTTGTCTGTGTGTGTGTGTGGGGGGGGGGTACATGTGCATGAACATGCTTTAAGCTATGGTATCATGGATGGAGAGATTTGTAGAGGGGACAAGAAAGACTAGATGAGTTATTTTGATTTAATATCAAAGTTTCTTTCACTCTGGCCCATCAAAAATCAGACATATGTAATCAAGGATGAATTGAACTCCTTCCCATATATCTTACTTTGCTTCCCTAAAAAATTTATATGCCTCTGATTAATGGGACTTTGGCATTATTTCTTATGAACTATTATTTTGGCCTTATATTGTTAAAGCAGCATTTATCCTCTGTATTAGAAAACATTCTTGTGGTTATGAATCATTTGAAGTCCTCACCCTGACTCAGGGGTGAGGACATGGAAGACATAAGGAAAATCATAGCTCACCATGTCACTCAAATAATGATAAGATATATTAAGTTAGTAATGTAACTTTATAGTAGGCACAGAAGTAGTAAAAATTTTACTTGTGGGGGTTGGGGAAAGCTTAACAACTGAGGGGAGTTGAGCTAAATTTTGAAGTATGTATAGACCTTTTTCAGGAGGCAAAGGCACAGTCAAGGAAGGTGGTAATTAAGGATTCTCTCTACTAAAGGTGACAAAAACCTAACTCAAACCAATTTAAGATTAAAGGAATATTTTGACTCACATAGCTGAAAAGTCCAGGATTGAAATAATGCCATCAGAGTGTGTTCTTTTGGATATGTCTCCTATACTGATTCTTGGAATTCTGAATTCCATCTGCTACTTTCATTCTTTTCATATGGTGGAAAGTTTCATGGTGACATCATGCTTATGAGATTTGTGCATCTTGGGATCTTTTCAAATATAGTTTTTTGTTTCTCCAATTATGAATAAGCAAGTATTTTAAAGCAACTCAGGTGTATTCATTTCCTATTTCTACTTTAACAAATTATCACAAACATCATACTTACACAGTGAACACAAATGTATTACTTACAATTCTGGAGATCAGAAGTTTGAAATGGGTCTTCTTGGTCTAGGGTTACACTGTCAGCAGGGCTACATTCCTTTCTGGAATGTCCGGGGAAGATTCTATTCCCTTGACTTTTCCAGCTTCCAGAGGCTACCTGCATTTCTTGGCTGATGGCCTCTTTATTCATCCTCAAGGCTTGTAACAGCCAGTTGAGCATTTCTCATATTGCATCACTGACACTTCTGTCTCCTTCTGTATTTAAGGACCCTTGTGATTACATTGGTCCCACCTGGATAATCCAGGATAATCTCCCTATATCTGCTACTTAATCCCCCCTTTACTACATTAGATAACGTATTCACAGGTTCCAGGAATTAGGAAATGGGCATTTTTTGGAGGCCATGATACTGCACTCCACGCATGACCATCTTATGGGAAGAAGGATGAGGTACTTTGTTTGGCCAAGTCTCAAACCAATGTCTATACCTGCTATAGAAGGGTAGCAGCAGGATTACAGAAATTGGGAAGAGATGAAAAATAACTTTATATTCATTTTCATATGGAAAGAGAAAATATAATATACAAAGATGTTAAGTAAAATAAATCAGGAAGTCAAGAATGTTGAGGGTGGAATTGGGATGAGAGAGTTGCCCCACTGCCCACATATATATCATGTTGTTTAGAATCCAGAGAGTGAAATATAAACTAGGAGTTCTGGAAGTCTTATGATGCTTAACTTGAAATGCATAAATTACAAAAGGAAATTGTGGACTCAGATAAGGGGAGAAGGATGTGAAGCTGTGAGTATTGGCTGGGAGGGAGTGAATCTTCAAGGGTCAGAGTCCCATGGTCTCTTGTTCACTCTTACCAAGGGATATGTGGAATTTGTAGGAGGGAAGGTTTTATTTAGAGTACATGGAGTTCTTAGATTTCTCTTAATTTCTGCTCATGGATATGCAAAAGCTAAGGAAAGGTGGTCTTGTCTGAAGCATCTTGACACGATATGGTCTCAGCTGACACTTAGAGAATATACTTAATATACTCTTTTTCTCCTCAATATAACTCTGGTGACATTAGATTGAAACAAAGCGTTAGGCTAAGGAGCAAGAAATTCTATTCATGTTCTATGTTCTAAGCACCTGGATGGGAGAAATGGCTCCCTTTTTAAAGACAGAAAAATTTAATGTGTGAGACCTATAACAATAATGCAGTAGAAATTACTAACTGGACACTGCTGACTATAGTCTTGTATTAAATATAATCAGAAACTAGTATTATGAAAACTTAAAAATATTGCTTTTGCCTTGAAATTTTGTTTAAGTGCATGGATATCTCTATTATAAATTATGTATAAAAGTCATTTTTAACTATAAGTAATAGAATTAACAAATTTCCTTTAAATAGAATTCCAAACCAAAATAATCGGGTGAACTTATACTATTGGGCACCACTGGCTATCAGATGCAAATAAATATGGTAGAATGGAACTTGAGGAATCATAAATAGGTAATATTAAAAGAAAAACAAATTTTGTTTTGGCAGGCAAGTTCAGTTAAAAAACTAATCCATCCTTTGTCATTAATAATGTCTTATATTTAGACAGTTGAAAGAATTGGTAACTGCTACATATAAGTAAGAGACTGTAAGCTAAAATGTTTATGCAACCAAGTGTATCAATTTACCTATAATTGTAAATCTATATGCTCTTTTGATTTATTTTTCTTTTACACCTTAATGATAAGTAACTTTAAACAGGGCATGCATTTAGAGTTGATCTGACAATGAAGTTAATTGAAATGTTAAAAGTCCAATGTTTTCAATGGGAAAAAAAAAATCTTTCAAAAGGAGCTGTGTCCTTCTCAAAAGAGAGATCACAAAGCAAGTGAGACATATGATGGTGGCCATTAGAAAGAAAGATGAATGCCAGTTTGTGAAGTGCTGCTTCAGCTGTCTCAGGAGAGTAGCTGCCAAGCACACTCAAGAAGGAAATACAAAATCAGACATCTGTATGTGTGCAGCATCCACCATGTTTGCTCTGAGGAGAGAGAACCGTATGAAGCAAGACAGCAAAGGTGAAATCTAGCAAGATAGCCTACTTTATTGCCATGGCAACCTAAACCTGATGAAAAGTAGAAAAACAATAAAATACCTCTGAAAAAAAAAAATCTGTGCTATGAATACCTACGGTTGAAGAAAGATGCACTCATGGAAAAAGCACTTGATGTTTTTACCATTTGGTGGTTCCTTATAACAAAGCCATGGGTGCTGCTTTGGGGAAATGGTGACTTAAAAAACATAACATTTACTGAATTATTTAATTTGTCCTGTTGCTAAATTCAGATTTGTAGGTGAAAGCTGTAGTTTCAAATTAAAATCTTTAGTGCCATTGCAGAGGTCAAAACTTTAACACTGTCACTCTCTGATGCCTTTTGACAATCTTTTGCCATCATATTTCACATAAATCATGTGTTCAGGGAAAAATAGAAGTTTCAGAATATTCTGCTATTTTGATTAAAATTAAAGTTTTATTTTATTTGCTTAGATTGAATTGTCAAATTTCACCCATTATTTTTTAAAAATGTTCTTTCTTCAAATTGCTGTTTCTTGGTATGCAGTTCAGGATGGAAAGNCTAAAGTTTTCCAATCTGTAGGTAGTTTTTAGTTGTCTGTATAATTATTTTTATTTAAATAAGACTTTCTGGGCTCCTGGGTGGCTCCGTTGGTTAAATGTCAGACTCTTGAATTCAGCTCAGGTCATGATCCTGCAGTTTGTGAGATTGAGCCTTGCATCTGACTCTGTGCCATCATACAGAGATTCTCTGCTTGGGATTCTCTGCCCTTCTCTCTCTGTCCCTCTCCCCAACTTGTGCTCTTTCTCTCACTCACTCTCTCTCTCTCTCTCTCTCTCTCTCTGTGTCTCAAAATAAATAAATTAAATAAATAAATAAATAAATAAATAAATAAATAAATAAATAAAATACGACTTCCCACTTTATAGAAACATCTGGTAAAGCTTGTTTTACTTTTTTTTAAGTCAGCTTCATTGAGATAATTTACATACAATAGAATCTAGCTTGTTAAAGTGTAGTTAGTTAAGTTTTAACAAATGTATGCAGTCGTGTAACTACCACCACTGTCAATTTCTTTACAATATTATTTCAGTGTTTATCAATACCACTTCAAACTTGTACTGACTTGCTATTGGTAAAATATAGAAATTTTGTATTCTATCCTGCTCCTATATGCTATTTTTGTCATACACATTACGTCTATATGTTACAAACTCAACAATAGGGTAATTTTTGAATTTAGCTCTAAATGTCATTAAAAAATTAAGAGTAAAATACACATAAATCTTTCATTTATCTTATATTTACCTTATATTTCTAGTGCTCTTCATCACACCTTCCTTTGGATTTGAATTACAATTTGATGAGACTTTCTTTCAATCTGATGGACTTCTTTTAATATTTCTTATAGTGCACTTGTCTTAATATTGAATTCTTTCAATTTTGGTTACTTGGAAATACCTTTATTTTACATCCATTTATAAAGTATAATTTCAGCATATATTGAATGTTATTTGGTAGTTTTTCCCCTTAGCACTTCAAATATGTTTTTTAATGTCCTTCTGCTTCCATTGCTCCTAATGAGAAGTCAGCCATTAACTACGTCATTTTAATGTATATGATACATACTTTCAAGACTTCTCTCTGTTTTTGGCTTTCAGCTGTTTGACTCTTGTGTATCTAAGTGTGGTCTCTTTGTATTTATACTAACTAGTGATTCATTAAGATTGTTGAATGTGTAAATTAATATTTTTTGATGAATTTTGAGAGTTTGGGGCCACTATTCCTTCAAATATTTTTCTACACCTTGTATTTTTATTTTCTTCCTGACAGTCCAGTTACACATGTTTGGAATACTTGCTGTTGTCCCACATACTTCCAAATAGCTGTTATTTCTTCAACTTTTTCCCTCCATATTCTTCAGATTTGAACATCAGTTGGTTGTTCAAATCAGGGCCCCTCATTATAGCTTTAAAAACATGTTACCAAAAGATGGATACACATGCAGCTTTCATTTGTGATAAGGAGGGAAATATAAAACAATCAACTCCAAAACAAAACAAACAAACAAATGTGTGTGTGTGTCTGTGTATTATTTGTCTCAAAGTCTTTAAATATAACATCTGAACTCACTTTAAGTCAATTTCTGCATTGGCTATTTTTAAATCCTGATTTATTGCACACAATTTCCTATTTCTTCATCTAGTTCTAAAAGAGCAATTTGGTTGATAACTATGCACAGCAGATAATACACTGAGGCTATTCTGAACTCTCTTTTGTTCTCTTGAGGCTGTTTGTTTTAGTAGTCAATTATCTCACCTATACTCACATTCTAAAATATACTTCATGTGGTATACAACTACTGATGCCTCAGCACAATTGTTTTGTTTTGTTCCGTTTTGCTTTGGCTTTTTTGTTTGTTTGTTTGTTTTTTTGGTTTTTGTTTTGGCTTGATTTCCTTTTGATCTTCCTGTGTCTGCCAAGTTTAGAGATTAGTCAATGATTCCAACAGAGGTCATGCTCAGACACCTCCAACTTTTTAGTTCTGTCACTCCAGCTCTGTGTGAATTGAGGATTACATGCAAAGGTGCAGTAAATTCACAGCCTCCCTAGGCTTTCCATTTTCACTGAGTTCTCCAGAGTATCTTGCATATTCTTAGGTTAGCAGCCAGCCAAGGATATTTGAAGAGTTTATCATCTTAGTTCTCTGGTTCTCTTGCTTCCAAGAGATATTCCCATTGAATTTCTCCTTGCTCTTCTAGCCACCTTGGTATTAATCCACCACCTGCAACTGGTAAAACTGTGAGATTTCACTGAGATGGGAATATCTCTAGGCTAAAATATCACAGACTAATTTTTTATCTAGTGCAGCAGGAATTGTTTTCTGAGTGAATACTTCTTGAATACCTATATGCTTTTTAGTCATTTTTCAGCATTCCTTAAATTTGGTTTTAATCATTTGACCAGTTTTAAACCTTTTTTTTCCTGCTGAAGAGAATTGTTCAACTTCCTCATAGGAAAGAAAGGCCTTTATTTACAATAAACTGGAAAACATATTTGATATAGTTAATACATCAAGGGGAAAAAAACTCTTTTAATATAGTTACCATAAACAAATTAATAAAATTCCCTAGGGAAATACTTAATATAAGCTATCTGGATAAGTAAAACTCTTTTAAAAAGACTTCATTTTTGCATCCAAGTCTTTCATAGTTTA
The DNA here is from genome assembly GCF_008692635.1 of Crocuta crocuta. NCBI lineage: Eukaryota > Metazoa > Chordata > Mammalia > Carnivora > Hyaenidae > Crocuta > Crocuta crocuta. Next base: position 254,846 of record NW_027533089.1, on the reverse strand, counting down.
GCACAATATCTCTTAATAAAATATATTCACCTTATAGTAGCCCATACAACACTCTTAATATTATAATATTATGGGACACTCTATCCTTTCACACAATAGCTTTTTTTTTTTNAGCACAGAGCCCGATGCGGGGCTCAAACTCACCAACTGTGAGATCACAACCTGAGGCAAAGTCGGATGCTCAACCAACTGAGCCACTGAGGCTCCCTGTCTTTTAAATAGATACTACTACTCCTACATAAAGATATTGTATCTAATTTAAATTTTAGGAAACAAATATCAGCTTATAAAGGGGTTTCAAAAATTCAAAATTGTTTCTTTGTACTGATAAATTTTGAATGGTTTTTGTTCCTTAAAATGCATTTTTTTTCTACATTATTTTTTTTTTTTTTTAGAGAGAGAGAGTAGTGAGCAGAGGAGAGGGGCAGAGGGAGAGAAAAAGAATCTTAAGCAGGCTCCATGCTCAGCATGAGCCCAACCCAGGGGATCATGACCTGAGCTGAAATCGAGTCAGGCACTCAACCAACTGAGTCACCCAGGTGCCCCTCAATATAGCTTTGAAAACATGGTACCAAAATATTGATACACATGCAGGTTCCATTTGTTGTAAAGAGGGAAAGGTAAAACAATCAACTCCAAAAAATGTTGAAATATACAGACATTAAATTTCCTTCTCATATTAATGACACATGGCTGGACACAAAACTATCATCATTTTTTGAGGGAAATAAAAATCTATTTTAGGAAAACAATATATCTTGATAAGAATTGTTATGATCAACTTTTATTGGTTGCTTACCATGGAACAAATTCTATCCTAATCTTTATCTTTTGATTCTCACAGTAACCCCTTGGTGGGTGCCATTACTAGAATGGCTAATTTAGACCTTTGGAACAGCAGCATTGCCTTTCTGTTGAACAGTGGTGATGTTATTTGGGGGGAGGGAAGAGGGAGGTCTGTTATCTCTCATTTTTCTCTCTGTACACTGGGGATAATTTAAATTACCAACTAAATATTCTTGATATTTAATGTTAACATGTCCTTAAATGTTAGCCTTTGTTTCCCTTAACATTAGTAATTCTAGAGTACTCATTATTATGAAGAAAAAACAATGCAGAGACCTTTGAACATGAACAGTAATCACTGGGTGATTGATTTGAGTAATCACGCAAACTCTAGCAGGAGGCATGCAGTTCAAATATCCTTTATTTGAAATGCATACAACTGTGTTTGATCTAAATTTCATAATACTGAAAGTTAACGGTAAAGACAACTCCTGAAATTGCTAGCTTTCATATTTTGTTTCCTGAGTTCTTACTTCATTGCATTTATGCCTTACACTAATAGAAAGCCTCAGGCAATTCTTTCCTCTTCTCCAGCCTCTGAATTTTTTAATATAAATGTTTAAATGTTTTATTTACTTTTTGAGACAGCACACATAAATGGGGGGTACAGAGAGATGGGGGGTCCCGAGGATCTGAAGAGAGCTCTGCACTGACAGGCTGACAGCAGCAAGCCAGGTGTGGGGCTTGAATTCACAAGCAAACTGCAGGATCATGACCTGAGCTGAAGTCGGAGGATCAAACTGACTGAGCCACCCAGGTGCCCCCTCCATCCTCTGAATTTAATCTGTATTGCTCTGGGCTCCACTTTCTTTGTGATTGTGGGCACTCTTAACTTTTAATTAGTTCATTTTATTTAAGATGGGCTTTGGATGTTGTTTAGGTTTTTGTTGTGTTTTTGTTTGATTTTTGTTTTTGTTTTTTACAAAAACTCAGATGTGCAGAGGAGTTACTTCAAATCTCCACACTGTGTATTTCACTTGAATGAAAACTCTGTCGGAAGTAAGATCTCTAAAGGAAGAATGCTAACTAAGAAACTAAAAGAAATAGTATTTTCTAATGAGAATATAAAGAGTTGACACCTTGATGGATAACTAACTAAATCTCTATAATCTACCTCATCATTTTTAAATTTATTACCCTCTCATATGGCCCTTGGTTCCTTTTACCTGTACGAGTCTAAGGTATGCATCGTTGGCCTCTGATTCCTTCAATCTATTATTAACTAATTTTACAGGAATGATATCTGGATCAGAATTGTTGTGTCTCCTCCTCCACTCTGTGTTTCTCAAATATTCAAAGTAAGGATCTTGGTCTGACTTTCAATGCCTTTCTTTGTTACTTTTCTCTTTCACCTTTGGTGCTCATACATCAGTTTTCTCTAGTGTGTCACATAATTGCTTTCATAATGGCTCCTATATTTAAATCACTTCTTCATCTGTCTGCCAACTTTCAGTCTTTAATAAAATTCAAACTCCAGGGGCGCCTGGGTGGCTCAGTTGGTTAAGCGCCTGACTTCGGCTCAGGTCATGATCTCACGGTTCATGGGTTCAAGCCCCTCATCGGGCTCTGTGCTGACAACTAGCTCAGAGCCTGGAGCCTGTTTCAGATTCTGTGTCTCCCTTTCTCTCTGACCCTCCCTTGCTCTCTCTCTCTCTCT
>NW_027533089.1:121861-252279 GCF_008692635.1 Crocuta crocuta | reverse complement strand
GTCTCCCTTTCTCCTCTGACCCTCCCTTGCTCTTCTCTCTCTCTGTCTCTCAGAAATAAATTAAAAAAAAAAAACATTAAAAATTTTTTTAAAAAAATTCAAACTCCAGGCTCATTTCTTTTAAGAATATTTCTCCAACTAAGAGAGATTTTTTCCCAGGTTTTTGATACTCTTTTTGAACTGTTGTGCAATGTAAAAATATTTTTTTTTATATTCAGGACCTTATTAAATCACTTTAGCACATTGTGTAGAGGAGATATCTTTAGCTCCATTTTATATATGAAGAATTGAAGTAACAATTGAGTTTTTAAAACCACATTGTTAGTAATTGACAAAGAGTTATCTCAAATCCAAGTCCTCTGTCTTTCATAGCAGCAATTTTTCCATTATGCTACTCTGCCCATACTGTAAGGTATATTGAAAACTTATTTAGGGGTGCCTGGGTGGCTCAGTCGGTTGAGCGTCCGACTTTGGCTCAGGTCATGATCTCACAGTTCGCGGGTTTCAGCCCCGTGTCGGGCTCTGTGCTGACAGCTCAGAGCCTGGAGCCTGCTTCTGATTCTGTGTGCCCTCTCTCTCTGCCCCTCCTCTGCTCATGATCTGTTTCTCTCTGTCTCTCAAAAATAAATAAATGTTAAAAACAAATTTTTTTTTAATAAAAAAAAGAAAACTTGTTTAGTATAATACACTTGGGACATTCATTCATTTAATTTAATGTTAACCAAGTTAGTTAACATATAGCGTAGTAATGATTTCAGGAATAGAATTTAGTGATTCATCACTTACATATAACACTCAGTGCTCGTCCTAACAAGTGCCCTCCTTAATGCCCAGTGCCCATTTAGCTCAATCCCCAGCCCAAAACCTCACCAAAACCCCTCAGTTTGTTCTCTGCATTTAAGAGTCTTTAAGGTTTGTCCCCCACCTCCCTGTTTTTATTTATTTTTGCTTCCCTTACCCTATGATCATCTGTTTTGTTTCTTAAATTTCACATATGAGTGAAATTATATGATGGTTGTCTTTCTGTGACTAACTTACTTCGCTTAGCATAATACACTCTGGTTCCATCCATGTTGTTGCAAATGACAAGATTTCATTCTTTTTGATCACTGGGTAATATTCCATTGTATATATATACCACATCTTCTTTATCCATTCATCAGCCGATGGATATTCTCAGGCTCTTTCCATACTTTGGCTATTGTTGATAGTGCTGCTATAAACATTGGGGTGCATATGCCCCTTTGAATCAACATTTTTATATCCTTTGGATAAATACCTACTAATGTGATTGCTGCGTTGTAGGGTAGCTCTATTTTTAATTTTTTGAGGAAGTTCCATATTGTTTTCCAGAGTGGCTGTGCCAGGTTGCATTTTCCTTTCTCCACATCCTCAGCAACATCTATTATTACCGGAGTTAGACATTCATTTAATTAAAATAGAAGTCAGTTTCTTTTTATAAATTAGATACCACATTAACACAACTCATTGTTTATGGGAGGGTTCTTATGTTGATAATAATATCTACATCTCATTGGGCAGCTGTTTTGTGCAAACAAGTAGGCATTTTATTTTTATTGACTCATTAATCCTTATAATAACATTTAAACTGCCCATATTCTTACTGAAGGTCCATCCTTTGGCTTGTACACTGGATTCTGTTCCATTTTGCATACTTAGGATATTATATCCTTACCAGTGCCTCTATTTTCTCTCCACCTATTTTTTCCTGAGCCCAAATCAATTTGGTTTTGCTCCTTACCTTCACCCAAATAGGTATTAAAATTACAAAGTTTTCATGCTTATCAAATATATGATTGATTCCCATGTTACTACATTAATTGGCCAACTTTCAGTCCTTTCTTTAGTCTATCAGCAGCATTTAACATAGCTAACTACTCACTTTTCCTTGCAATATTTTCTCTATCAGGCCTTCAGAACACAAGTCTTTTGTCCTCTGCCTACTTCTTTGGCTACTGCTTTTTTGAATTGCCCTGAGTTTTCTTTTTTTAAACTATGAAGAATCTCTAGATTTTGTGTTTTGATATCTTTTCTCCAACTATACTTATAACCTGGGTGATTTTTCCTCTACCTATGGATTAATTATCAAACATATTTGCCAACTACTTCCAAATTTATTTCTCCAACAAGAAACATTCTCTTGCATATATATTAACTAACATCTTACTTGACATTTCCACTTTTATATCTAGAAGTCATTTCAGATGTTACATGTTCAAACCCAGACTCATTGATTTCTGAACACATGTCTAAACCTGATTCTTCCTGTCTTCTTCCACCCTCTCTATACTTTCAGTTCCTTAGACCACATATTAGTGTCCTGTTGTCACTGTATCAAATTACTATAAATTTCTTAGCTTAAAATAGCACACATTTATTCTCTTACCGTTCTAGTTCTGAAAATGAGTATTAACACTTTTAAAATCTAAAAAGTGTTAGCAGGACTGCTTTTTCTCTGGAAGCTCTAAGGGATAATACATTCCCTTGCTTTTTCCACTTTTTATAGGTTCTCCTCATTCCTTGGTTTCTGGTTCTGCATTATATAGCATTTTCTCCTTCTGCTTCTGTCATCACATGTACTTCTTTCTCTCTGACTTCTCTTGAGTCTCTTTTCAAAGAGCCTTTCTGATTAAATTGGGCCTCCCCAAATAATCTAGGGCAATTCCCTCATCTTAAGATCACTAACTTAATGTCATCTGCAAAGTGCTTTTTGACCTATAAAGTAACAGTTCACAGGCTACAGAAATTAGGACATATTTAGGATGTCATTAATTCAGCCCACAGCATATCAGAAGCCTTAGAGTCATTTCTGACTCCTGTCTTTCACAATTTATATCCAAATTCATCAGCAACTCCTGATAATTCCTCTTTTGAAATATATACATAATCTGGCTATCACTTATCACCTTTTTTGATACCAAACTTGTAGAAATCACTATCATCTCGATTAGAACAAAAATTCCACTAGTCCCCCTGCTTCTAAGTTTGCCATGGCTGTACTTTGTTCTTCACCCACCAATAGAGTGCTACTCTTACAACTGAAGTCTTACCAAATCACTTTTCTGCCTACAGTCTTCTAATGGTTTCCAATTTCACTTAAAATATATATCCAAAATTCTTATTATGCTTTACATGTGAAGGAATCATTTGTCTCCAGGTTGACTATCTATTCTTACCTCCTGCCACTTGCCCTTTGCTTGTGCTTAGAATAGTTTTCTTTAGATGGTTCTCCAAAGGTGTGGGTCTCTCATTACCTCTAGGTTTCTCTCTTCCAGTCAGACAGGCTTTCCTGACATTACCTTGAATAGTTGAATGTCACAAATATTTTGTCCTATCCTGTTTTCTTTTTCTTTTTAGCACATGTTACCACCCGAGACATTATAAATTTATTTTAATTATTTTCTGATGATCTTTTTCCAAAGTCCATGCCAGAATTTCTCCTTACATGTTTAGAACTGTCCAAAGAATATCTTTTTACAAGCATTATACCAATTTCTGAAGAGGGTGAAAGAACAAAGAATGTAATCTTATTCCCACATTCAGAATGAGGATTGGTGTGCTAGAAGCAATTACTACATATGTGTTGAATGATTAAACAAATGAATGCATGAATGAATGAATGCATAAACAATCAAACAAATGGAGATCATTTTCCTTGCCTTATAGGCCAAGAAACTGAAGTTGTATTAAAATATTTGCTCTTATGAGAAGACATACAACAAAGCTTGGACTTGAGTTCACATTTGTCTGACTCAAAACTCCTACAGACTGTATATTATGCCAAAATGCCCAGTGAGTGAGGCAATCACTTTATATGTAACAACATTTTATATACTCGAAGACAGTGTATAGATTTCAGGTTTTGGTACTGTTTATTGCATGTGTACTATATATAGTGGATCTTTGATTTGTACTGACTTTTTAAATTTACCATAAATTGTTTTTTATTTAACTAACATGTGGCTCTAAGAGGCCACTAGCATATTTAACTGAAGTTTTGTAATTTATTTTTTTTAATTTTTAAAATGTTTTTATTTATTTCTGAGAGAGAGAGAGACAGTGGGAGCAGGGGAGGGCCAGGGAGAGAGAGAGACACAGAATCTGAAACAGGCTCCAGGGTCTGAGCTGGCTGTCACCACAGAGCCCAACGCGAGGCTCAAACCCACGAATGGTGAGATCATGACCTGAGCCAAAGTCAGACGCTTAACCGACTGAGCCACCCAGACGGCCCTGAAGTTTTGTAATTTAGACATAGGGATACATCAGGCTTATTTACTCTTGATTTTAACACTGCCTGTCATGTTCTTCTCCAGATATGGCTCCTTTCTTTAACTTAAATGTCTGCTCTACTGTGTCTCCTCTATCCCATGTAAAATAGCACTCATACATTCTCTCTTTCTATACCTTATCCTGCTTTTCATTTCTTCATAGATTTATTTCTACTAATTGGTATTGAATTAGTACATATTTACTTATTCATTTGTTTAATGTTTATGTCTATCACCAGACTGTAAGCCCATAAAAGGTAGAGAGTAACAATTTTTTTGAATTGTTAAATACTGTTTTACATTATTGTTTTTCATTGTATTAATTGACCAAGAGCATTGATTTAAATAAAATGAGAAATCATTTTAGTAGAAGTCAATATAAGGTAATTTATTTAACAATTTATTGGCCATAAATTAGCAGACATTTTGTACGTTGTTAGACATGTATTAATTTATTCAACATAGTGTTACTTAGAGTCTAATATATGCTAGGAACTAAAATATATTTTGGAAAATTGACACAAATTAAGACAAATGGAGGCTAATTCTGTGGAGCCTTTTTCTTATCTGTGGAGCTTCATCCCCAACTTTTTTTTATGAAATTGCCCACAGTCTATGTGGTATTAATAGCAGTGTGGACTAAATTTCAAGGACATGTTTTTGTATCTGGGAACATTGATAATGCCTGGGAAATACTAATGCATAATGGATTTTGTGCTTAGTTTTTTTAAATTATGTGATTTTTTTCACATTAACCATCATTTTTAAAATGAGGTTTACCCATGACATATGATACCTTTATTTGATATAGTTGTCAAATATTTCTTGCATTTTGTAGTTCTCAATGGCAGCTCAGGATGTTGAGTATAAAATTTTTTAAAACATACTTTAAAAAAATGCCATTTACTTGAACAGGTCAGAGTACCTCTTTTTCCCATTCCATGTATACAGATAATGCATAGACTAGAGGAATAATGAACTTATAAATCATGGAAGTAGAGATATATAATTTAAGATAAAATAAGATTGGACTGATGAGTGGTCAATTAATTTTGTTAACTTGGATAATGCAAGCTAATATTCCTTAGCCAATTTGCCATTATACTAAGGAATGTATCTCTGGAGAATGACTCTGAGCTGAAAAAAGTTTACAAATCCGTGGTTAATTAACTTCATCCCTGTATATACCAACCACGAAGGAGAACCTGAATGGCCCCCAAACTGTATGAGCTTCTCACTTTACAAGTGGTCCAATAGGAACAGTGTTTAGCATGCACACAGCTGATATGAGGCTGTTGGCATCTCCTTTGCATTCCATGCTTGCTTTCTGGGTTAATGGAGGGCTTACATGTTTAGAACTGTCAAGTGAATATCTTTTTACAAGCATTACACCAATTTCAGAAGAGGGTAAAAGAACAAAGAATGTAATCTTACTCCACATAACTCAAGAGCACTCAATTATTTGGGTACTCAGAGATCATTATTTTATCATTTTGAAGAGCATGAAATTAATTGAAGGATAAAGTGGATCTGAGTTAGGCAAACTACACTATTTTATTTTAAATTACTTCTCCATGGAGATTCCTGTTGCTATTCCAGATTTCCAAATAGCTTCTTTCTTTAAGGCTGTTACTCCAGTTATCACTTTTAAATTCTATTGATATATGCTTCCTCTAGTTTTCTCACTTAAACAAATGCATTAGTTGATATATTTTATATATTTTAGTAGCTGCTTTATTCAATATTTGAACATTCCTTCAGTGTCTTCTCTCTTCCATCAGAATGATTATAACTTATTTTTCCCAGTGGAATATTGTATTCCTCACTGCTTCGTGTCTCACTGCCTCTTTCTTGGTAGTTTTATAATTGAATTGGGGATTATAAGACAAAAATGTTGCCAAAAATTTCCATAATTTTGTCAAGAATGGTGAGGGTTTTTTTTTTCTTAAGCAGTTAAGGGATTTGTGGTTTTAATAATGTTGTATTGTGAAGGTAACATTTAGAACAATGTCTATTCCCGGGGAAATTACACTCTTAAATGAATAGTTAGAAGGGATTTATAACATGAGAATGTAACTATAATAATACAAAATGTGAGCTAGTGAAGAAAGTATAGTTTTTACTACAAGCAAAAGAATTTGTTTTAAGTAGGTAAATGGTTGATAATAAACTGTTAGCAGGGGTTACTTTTTAGAGATCACCCGATTTCACCTCTTTATTCTCAATGTGATAAATATATATCAAGAGAATTTAAGCAATCCATCAGAGTTCCACAGTTGCAAATATCTTTGGCTTTGTCCTGCTCTTGCTGAGATCTTCCTTTCTATGAATTCTTATTCATCAGGAGAAGACACATTATTAGTTTTACTACTTGAGCTCTGAATATTTTTTTGTGTGTATACACTCACTTGTAGTGTCCACAAGAGAGAGGTTCTCATAGTCCTTAACAATAGGGGTCATTATTTATATGTTAATCCCTTGGAAGGTGTTTAACTAATACTTTTTGACTAATATGACAAGTCAAAGTCATCAGTAAAATGTGATAATTATCCTTCTGTGACTTGGGAATAACCACAATTTAAAATAGGGTGGGGGTTCCTGGATGGCTCAGTCAGTTAAGTGTCCAACTTTGGCTCATGTCACGATATTGTGGTTATTCAGTTTGAGCCCTGGATCAGGCTGTGTTCTGACAGCTCAGAGCCTGGAGCTGATTTCAGATCCTGTGTCTCCCTCTCTCTCTGCCCCTGCCCTACTCATGCTCTGTCTCTTTCTCCTTTAAAAATAAACATTAAAAAATTAAGAATAATAAAAATAAACTAAAATACGGTGATCATTGTTAAATTTTATTGAGATTCTTCTAGTTGACCACTGGCTTGAAACAGGTAAGGCAAGGGAGTCAGCTGTGCAGACACCTAACAGAAAAGCATTCTAGGAAGATGTTTCAGGCAATGTAATTGGCCTAAGGTGCCACCATGCCTGTTGCATATAAGAAGTAGTAAAGAGGCTGGATAACTAGAACAGTAATCAAGAGGAAAATCAGCAAGAAATAAGGTTGAGGGTATGGGAAGTGCCCATTATACAGGGCCTCTAAGCTATATCCATTTCCTAGGGCTGCTGTAACAAATTACTGCAACTGGGTGGCTTAAAACACAAAATTTAATCTCTCACAGTTACGGGGGCAGGAAGTGCAGAATCATCGTTTCAGCAAAACCATGCTTTTTCTCAAGGCTGTAGGGAAGAATCCTTCTCTGCCTCTTCCTAGCTCTGGTGGTTGCTAATAGTCTTTGACATTCTTTGGCTTATAACTAAGTCACTGTAGTCTCTGCATCCACAGTCACATGGTGTTCTCCCCGTGTGTCTTTGTGTTAAAATTCTTATGATACCCGTGATTGAATCTAACCCACTATAATCTTATCTTAACTTGATTTCATCTGCAAAGGCATTTTCCAAATAAGTCACATGTTGTGGCTCCAAATAGACATACATTGTTTTGAGGACACATTCAATCCAATACACTGGTGATTCAGAGACCTTTGGTTTTTACTCTGAAGAAAGTGAAGCTATAGTAGAATTTTGAGCAGACAAGTCACATGATGTGACTTTTATTTTAAAAGCACTTCTCTCCTTAGCAGAAGAAGCCATATCAAAAGACAATATACTGAGTGGAATCATATATATCTGATAAAGCATTTCAATATCCAAAATATATAAAGAACTCATACAACTCAATAGCGAACAAAACAAAACAAAAAACAAATAAAACACTTCACAACAATAAAACATCCTGATTGAAAAATGAGCAGAGGATCTGAATAAACATTTTCCAAAGAAGATGTACAGAAGGCCACAGGTACATGAAAAGATGCTCAACATTACCAATCATCATAGAAATGCAAATCAAAACCACAGTTAAATATCACTTCACACCTGTTAAAACGGTTATTATAAAAAAGGCAAGAAATAACATGTGTTGGCAAGGATATGAAGGAAAGGGAGCCATTGTACATTGTTTGTGGAAAGTAACTTGGTGCCGCCACTATAGAAAACAGTCTAAAGTTTCCTCAGAAAATTAAAAATAGAACTACCACATTATCCACCAATTCCACTTCTAGGTATTTGTCCAAAGAAAACAAAACACTAACTCAACAAATATCTGCACACTTACATTCATTGCAGCACTATTTACTATAGCCAAGATATATAAACAACCTAAGTAACTGTCCATTGATTATAATTGGATAAAGTAAATGTGATATATACAACCAATGGGATATTGTTCAGACATTAAAACAGAATGAAATTGGGGCATCTGGGTGTCTCAGTCGGTTGAGCATCTGACTTCGGCTCGGTAATGATCTCACAGTTCGGGGGTTCAAGCCTCGCATCGGGCTCTGTGCTGACAGCTAGCTCAGAGTCTGGAGCTTGCTTCCGATTCTGTATCTCCCTCTCTCTCTGCCCCTCCCCTGTTCGTGCTCTCTGTCTCTCTCTGTCTCTCTCTCTCTCTCTGTCTCTCTCTCCTCTGTCTGTCTCTCTCTCTCTCTCTCTCAGAAGTAAGTAAAACAAAATTTTTTTTTTAAACAGAATGAAATTTTGCCATTTGCAACAACATAGAAGTGCCTTGTGGACTTTTAAGAAGTGAAGTGAAGTCAAACTGAGAAAAGCAAGTACCATGTGATCTTAATTATATGTAGAATCTAAAAAACAAAAACTAAACTAAACACCAACATTATAGATATGGAGAACAGCTGGTGGTTGCCAGAGGTGAAGGATGGGTATGGGCAAAATGAGTGAAGGGCAACAGAAGGTATAAACTTCCACATAGAAAATAAATTAGTCACGGGGATATAATGTATAGCATGGCAACTATAGTTAATAAAGCTGTAGTACCTATTGGAAAGTTGCTAAGAGAATAAACCTTTAAAGTTCTCATCACAATGTATGTATGTATTGTGGCAGAAGTTAACTAGATTCATTGTGGTGATTACTTAACAATATATACAAATATAAAACCATAAAAAATGATATCTTTCCTACTGAGAATGGAATATAAGGGAGCAATGATAGGTTAAGGAGAAACTTCCAATTAGGAAGCTATTAACCGTAATCAAGGTAAGAAATGAAGATGGTTCAGACCAAGGTTGTGGCCATTCATGGGGTGAGAAACAGTCAGATTCTGGATAACTTTTGAAGGTTAAACCAATAGGATTTTATGACAAGATTGGATATAGAGAATGAGAGTTAAGAGAGAAGCCAAAGATGACCCCAAGACTCTGTCCTAAATCACTGGAAGGGGAGAGTATCATCCATTGAAATGGGAAAGGCTGTCAGTGAAGCAGGTTTCAGAGAATATGAACACTTCATTTTGGCCATAGGAGACGTTTAGTAGGCAGGAATATGTAGAAGCTTGGAATTTGTGTGAGAAGTCTGAGAAGCAGATATGCATTAGGATTCACAGCATATAGTGGTATTTAAGGTCATTAAAAAAGATTAAGATCATCTGGGTATAAGTGTAGATGTAGAGAAGAAGACCAGAGATGGAGTCTTATCACAATTTAACCCTAAGCAGTAGGGGAGAAGAAGGTAAATCAAAAAGGAGACAATGAGAATAATAATTATCATCATAAGCTTGTTAGGAGGGTTAAATAAGATAAACCAAGAAGTGGATTCAGTTCCATCACTGATTTGTAGTAGGTACTCAGTAAATGCTAGCTGTTTTTACCATTTAACTATTATTCCTGTTTGAGTTTCCCATGATACTGTGTCTCTTGAAGACAGATCCAAACATGTACTTAGTGATATGGGAAACAATGTTAAAAGAAGAAAAATTAAAATTCCTTACACATTACAGCCCATTGACAAGTCCTTGAAAGAGGCAGAGTGACCTTCCTCTGGGAGCTCAGCTGCCTTGAGGTTGACCCTTTGCTAGGAACAAAAGACAATCTTGGTTTAACATTATCCTGACCTTCCAGCATCCTGTGAGTCTACTTTAAACATATAAAAATTCTTTTGGAAACTTCCTTTATCTCTAACCCTCCAAACATATTTTAGCAATCATCCTCCAAGCATATGGCCCACTGATATACATCTGAAGGGTCTCATATGAGGGTTTACTAAATAGCAGTAAATGGCCTTTCCCTAACAATCCTCCCTCAGGATCCTGGAAACCTTGTTTCCAAAATACCTTAGGTTTGTGCTGTCCCTTACCCCCTCCCAACTTGAAGGTTTATAATCAGTCATCTGTCACAACCCCAGTGCAGCTTTTTCTGCCCATTAGTCCTGTCCCTGTGCTTTAATAAAACCACCTTTTTTGTACCGAAGACATCTCAAGAATTCTTTCTTGATCGTTGGCTCTGAACCCCAACATTTCCATATCATTCAGTGGGTATAAATCAATATTTGTCGAACAAATGAACAAATAAACTAGATTCCTTACACCTCTGTGTTTTTTGTACTTTCTTATAGCTTTTAGACTGTAGTATTGTAATAATTTCTTATTATGGTTGTGAGCTTCTCTACATCCTCATAGTTGAGTTTGTCATAGATATCCAGGATATTTTTACTGTATAGAAAGAATAACCAAGGCTGAATAAAGTAGGGACATTTGTCTCTCTCTCTCTCTCTCTCTCTTTCAGTGCTTTATTAATTTCTGACAGAGAGAGTGACAGCGTGAGCAGGGGAGGGTCAGAGAGAGAGGGAGATACAGAATCTGAAGCAGGCTCCAGGCTCTGAGCTAGCTGTCAGCACAGAGCCCGACACAGGGCTCAAACCCATGAACTGTGTGATCAACATCTGAGCTGAAGTCAGACGCTTAACCGACTGAGCCACCCAGGCGCCCGTCTTTTGCCTTGTTTTTAATTTAGCTTTCCAAATATTTCCAGAATCCATCCTCTGCTCTTCATATTTACTACTGTATCTTAGACTAGGCCACCATTATCAGTCATGAAGATTATTGCAGCAATTTCCTAACTGGTGTCTTTTCCTCCTTGTAAGATGTCCTCCAAATTCTTCTTTATTCTCCAGCCAGAGTGATCATTCCACAACTGCAATTATAATCAGCTTAGTGCTTCCAATAAAATAATTCAATAGCCTTCCCATAAATTAGAATAAACACGGGCCTCTGGCCATATTCCCAATATCATTTCTCTCCAAGCTACTTTTAGTGCTTTCACATCTAACTTCACTAAACTTCTTCCATAAACCCATTGTATTTAACCTTTATTTATTGAGCTTTTTAATAATAGCCATTTCTGTACTAAGAGATGGGATACAGTGATGAATGAGGTAGTTTTCCTATCCTTACAGAGATTACAAAATGTTTGATAAGATAGGCACTAAAATATAATTATAAATATGAGGAGTGTTACTGAGTGCAGTGTAGAAGTACAGAGTGTACACAGTACAGAGTGCTGTGGTGGTGTTTAATAATGGAACTCTCAGTTATATGTGGAAGGGGGAGGTGGAGTCCTTCCATCTTGTCTGCATATAATTACACCAGAAATGTTCTCTTATTAGGACAATCTTACCTTTCTTTTTAATGAATCACTCTTCAGGTGTTAATTTATATATTACTTCTTCTCTTCACCTTCCCTGACTCTTAAATTTAGGCTTATGTTCCCATATTATTCTCCATTTCCCAGCCATAACAGTCAGTTTTTTTAGAATATTATTTTTAAACATGTACTTAATGATCACTTAAAAAGTTCTGAGATAGTAAATGTAATGCTAATCTTATTCATTGCTATGTTTCCTTTGCCTAGAATGGGACAGGGTACAATTAATTTTTGTTGAGTGAATACATATAAATGTGTTTTCTATGTTTTCCACTTTCTCATACTTTTCAGATATGGAGCATTCTATCAGGGCTACCACATGCCTAGCAATAAAAAGGAAATCAATAATTTATTGAATTGATGAATGAGGAGAGAAGTGTGAATATGATTTCTACTTTTTTTAAAAGGTCTTTTCCTCTCTAGGCAGAGATGTTCCTTTGCCAGTCCCTTTAAGCAAGAGAATGACAAGATAATAATACATTTATTATCACTAAAGGGCTAAGTATATAATATGTCATTTATTATTCTTCCACCTGAGTTTATTATATACTAGGAGGTAGGCATTAGGTATATATTGCACATAATTCAGTTTTTGTTTTGACCAATCTTGGCTCTCATCTACCCAGTTCTCTTTTCAGAAAAAAAAAAAAAGAGCACAATTTTTTACTTGGGTTATTTTAACATTTTAACTGATTTTATAGATTATTGTGAAATCCCTATAGGTAGGATAAAAAGAAATAAAAACATTTTTTGAACATTTACAATCTATTTTGATACTTTACAATCAATGTTTTTAGTAATGAAAATAATAATATGCCTTATATTAAGAAACAGCTTACTATTCTCAAGGTTCTTGTAATCGCATGCTCTCATTCAACTCATATTAATAATGATACACAGGGAGAAATGTTATTATCAGTACTTTTATTTTGCAGGGTAGGAGATACTCAGTTTAATATTATCTTATTGCCTAAGTTTACATGCTAAGAAATTGAGGACCCTAGGTATTCTGATTTCAAATTCAGACCTCCTTCTTCTCCAAATCATTGCCCTTCACTGAAATGATTGTCTTAGCTCTATTAATACCAGCCATGAAGTTGAACAATCATTGAATGGATTCAACCAGTGGAGACAGCCCTCCTGAATGATGTAAGAACTAACTTCCTCAGGGGGGCATTTTTATAGGGCAAAATAGCATGCATAATTATTTCAGGCTTCGGTTTAGTTATGTAGATGTTTACTTTGGCTTGCCTTTAAAATTCCTGTTTCTTAATAGGATATGTTTCATGCTAATAAAATGAAAACCAATTTTGAAGATAAAAATCACTCCCTCATGTCTGGCGTAATTAGGCTGTCAAGAAATAGTCACAGTGCTGGCCTAGAAATCAGTGAAAGAGCTTGCATATTTTCCTTTCCCTGTTCTGAGAAAACTAAATTGCATTGTTTCAAGAAGTTTGGAGTTACACTGGATTGTCACTAATCACAGAGTATGTTCACAGAAACTGTCTGGAGTGATGAACATGTTAAACAAAATGCTCATTTACCTCATTGGTTTCAATGAGGCTCCCTTAATACTCTTATTAGTACTCATTTTTTAGCTAAAGCCTGGACTTTTCTGGATTCCAAATAATGAGCATGGATTCTACTTTCTGCACCTTTCCAAAACTCTGGTACAGGTAACTTCCCTCTGACTCCTATCAGAAAAGTTAGAAAGTTTGAGACTCAGATTGAGAATGACCAATTATTCCTGTATTTCCTACCTTGGAAAAAATCGCCCAAGATATTTTACTTTTTCTTCTTTTTTATCTCTTCTCCCCTCAAAAAAAAAAAAGGTTACCAAAGGTATTATGTAAATAATGGAGACACAAACTTTAATAAACTTAGTTTTAGAGCTTGGTTTTAGTATTTTAGTATCAATGTCATTATTAACATGTACATATATGATTTCATATATTCTAGCATTGAATATGCTATTCATAATGGTGAAGGTTAGACATTGATTTGATAACCTATAAAAATAATCCCCCAAATCATTTAAAATTGAATAAGTCAGCTTTGCATTTGTACACTAACTGAGAACCTAGAAGAATTAAGAAGCATGTAATCTGAATTATCAGAAAGAATTTAAAAGACTTTCAGATATGATAAATAGAACCAGTGTTATTTATTTTAATTTCTGTTAAGGTCTATGATTAGTCTGGAAGACAGGAAAGAACATTTAGTTGAATGAATACAAGGATGAAAGAAAGAATGAATAATTTTGGTTTACATTTTAGTCTCCACTGCTGCAAAATGCTGTAAGCCACCATCGCCTATCTCGGAATACCAAAATAGATTCTTAACTATTTTCTTTGATTCTATCCATTCCCTTGTCTGGGATATTTAATTAAAAAACAAAACATCTTTTCTACCTGAAAAGTCTCTTCACAAAAATAGAAGAGAAAAAAACAATTTTATTATTGAATAAGCATTAAACCAGTTTGATGAACACAACAGGCAATTCACTGAGAGACTAATGAAAGAAAGAAATCTCCCCCTTTTATATAGCCAAGCAAATTACATACATGTTTCCAAGATAAACAACAAAGAGTTCTCAAGAGGACTTGACAGCACCATTTGTCACATAGTTCATCCTAAATTCACTTGGTAGTTGGGGTGACCATCTGTGTTAGCTAATTGGATTTATTCAAACAGGATTAAGGAAATCTTCTCATACCTTTAATTCAAGAGGTTGTTTAACAACTTAGAGCAAGGAGCCTTCTGAAGTTAGGCCCTTCCTCCCAACCCCCCCTCTTTCCCATCCTCCCACCCCCTCCCCGCATATGGATGCTATCGTTCTTGATGATTACTTTTCAAAGAGATGGTTCCCAGGCCCTTGAGAAAGATATTCTTGGTTTGTAAAGCTAGCAGGAGGTTTATTTACCTTTTGAAAAGATTTACATGAATTTCAAAAAGACAATGAAATAATTTACCAGTTTTCTAAGAAAAATGCTCTAAGAAAAAGGACGAGGGGACTCTCCTGATTTTCAAGGGAGAGTCTTAAGCTTCTTATTTTAAATTTGTATTTGTCCTTATATCCCTTCTAATCTTCATAAATAAGCCAGAAAGATCCTTTAAGAAAAACCTTTTTCAAAACCATTCTAAACCTTCCCATCTCACTCACAGTGAAAGTAAAAGTTCTTAGAACAGTCTATAGTGTAAGTCCACAAGTCTAAACGCCTAAACCAAACTGACTCCATGACAGGCTTTAAGTTTCCCCTCTGAACTAGAAGGCCTGAGTTTCAGCTTTCCTGAAACTATCAGGCAGTTACACATTGCCCAAGGCAGGAGAAACCACCCTTGCAACACCCAATCAGGAAAGTCCAGCGACCACCCTCCACATTACTAAGGGAGAGGCCTGGAGATAGAAACTATATAGGACCCTGTTACCTAATGTTAAAGTTAACCTGTTAGTCGCTGAACAAGACCCTAGGCTCGCTCTGTGACTGGCTGAATGTAAAGGTACTCTAAATGTTGTAGTTGGATCCCGCCAAAAGTAACAAATACTCTAGACAATGTGTATGGTCAAACCCGCTGTCAATGATGTTGAATAATTGTGATTGGATCACTGTTCCCATGTCACCACTTCTATAACTCCCCCATCTCAAACCCCATAAAAACCCTACTCTGCCCTTGTTCGGGGCTCTCAGCACGGACCCATACGCTGGTGAAGTCTGTGAGCCTGAGCTTAAGGCCGTAATAAAGCCCTTTGCCTTTGCATGTGTGACTCGGTCTCCCTGGTGGTCTCTGGTCGGTGAGGATACTGCGATCTGGGTATAACAATAGTACTCCACATTATTTATTATTATTTCCCCTTCCCCATCCTCTCTCTCCTCTGTGAGCTCATGTCCATCACCTTCTCTCTCATTTGCTCTGCTCTCATGTCCCCAACATACCAAGTATTCTGGACTTACTTCAGTCTTGATATCTATTGTTTCTTATCTTTGCAATGCTCTTTCCCACTTCCCAGCAGGGCTGCTCCTTCTCTTTCTTCCCTCAGCTCAAAAATTACTTCATCAGTAAGACTTTCTCTGACCAATTTACATAGTACAGTACTTTTCTCCCCTGTAATTCCTAATCCCCTTAGGTCTACCTTTGTTTATTTTTTTTTCCTTAGTACTTTATCACTGACTAACTGTATATTTATTGTTTGTCATTGTTCCCTTTATCTACATAACAAATTGCTACATAACAAATCACACTAAAATCTAGTTGCTCAAAAGAAGAATGATGATTTTATTAAAACTCATGGTGTCTATGCGTCAAGATTTCAGAAAGGCTTTCCTGGGTCAATATGGCTCTGGATTTCTCATATAGTTGCAGGAACATAGTGGATGCAGCTGCAAAAGTGGTGTTGAAACATCTTGGAATTGGCCAGGTATCTCTCTTTCTGTCTTTTTTCCATGTAGTTTCATGTTATCTCCAAGTGAACTCTCAGCAAGGGCTAATTTGGGATTCCTCCCGCATGAATGCTTCAGGGCAGTCTGATCCTTTATAGTGTGCTGGAAAATCTCCAGAAGTTTCTCCAGCATACTTAATTGACCAACATAATCACAAAAGCATGCACATTTTCAAGGGCAATGGGCATAGATCCCACTACTTGATAGGCAGAGTAACAGAGTGACACTGTTGGAAGAGCATAAGACAAGGGGGTATTGTTGCTGCCGTCTTTGGAAAATGCAAATTACTACATAGTTTTCTATATTGGGCACTTTTGACTAGACTATAAGCCTAATAAGGGCCGGGACTTTGTTTCATTCACTGCTATGTTTTCAGCACCTACACATGTTCCTGAAATAATGTATGTACTGGATACATAGCTAAGTAAATGAATGAATGAAATATTGCATAAAGAAAGATCCTTATGGAAACTTGGTTTTTTTTTTCTGCTTTAAAAAATATGCACATTTATTTGCATGTCAAATGACAGGATTTCACTTTAAATGTATTCAAGTGAGGTTTATAGATCTGCCTACAAACAATTTGTGGAAGAAACTTTCTGCCCCGTAGGCCTTTTAACAGATAAATCTAAAATTCAATCTGATCTTGCCATTCATATGCTTAAAAATCCTTCAATGGTACCACCTAGCCTAAGGCAGTGATTTTCAAACTTTTAAACCATGGCTCACAGCAAAAAATACATTTCACATCTTCCCATCACCTCCCAGAACACCAGCCCACACAAATACATACTCATTTATTTATAAACATACTTATTGGAATCAAAGTCATGTACCTTTTCATATTCTTTTTTCCGTCTTATCTCTTCTCCTCTCCTTTTGTTCCCTCCATTCTTTTCCCCTTTATTCTCACACTCTGTTTTTTTCCTCTTCTACTTTGTATTTAATTAAAAATAAACAAAAAACCTCAAAAATTGGTATGTGTGGTCCACTGGACTGATTTTCAGATCCGTTTATAGACCACAATTTGCATGAGGTCCATGATTCCTATCCTAATCCTAAAGAAGTAGAATGCTGAGAAGAGCATTCTGAGTTGCTATTTTAAAAGAAGTGTTTCATATAATTAAAGATCTCAGCTAAATATAAGGTCTGGGTTACTTAGTAGATACACTAGACCTTCCATGATATCATGCTTGTCATCCTCTTCAGCCTCATTTCTCACCACTACTTTTTTCCCCCACCTACTGCTATAGAATTGTAAACTTATTTATGATTTTTGCACCATACTAACTTTGCCTTGATTTGTGCTTTTGTAAACCTGGATCAGTTTACCCGTTTAGTCACCTGCCTCTTATTGTTCATCCGGACTTGCAAAAGATATAGAGAATTCACACAGAGAAACAAATGTGACTTACACATATGAAGATATTATCTATGTGACTCATAATATGGGAAATATACATTGAAACTACAACAAGATTCAATTTTCTACTTTGAAAAAGAGAAAATTTTCATCACATTGCATGCGCCAAGATGAAGGAAAGTAGATATTGCTGTACTTTGCACATGACGGTATAAAAGGGTAAAAACAATGGCAAGAACAATTTGGAAATATATATCAGAATTATAAAGTCACACTTCCTCGACCCAGTAATTCTACTAAAATCAACATATTACTTCTTATTCCGTTGATTAATTAACTCCAATTAATTAATATATTATTATATGTGTGAAATAATTTTTATACAATGTTGTTTGTTGCAACGTTATTTTTACCCTTTTTAAACCTCCTAAAATCTATCAATAGGTATTGTTATGTGTAGTACATCTGTACAATACAATATTATGCAACCCGTAAAAAGAATGAGACCAATTATGTAATGATAATGGAAAATTATCACAAATGTCCTGAAATGTTAACAGAAAGTAGGATTCAGAACAATGTGTATAGTATGTGATCATTTGTTTAAAATACCTATTTGATTGAGTATGCATGAAATCTCTCTAGAGCTGTAGCCACTGGTGGGAGAGAAAGTATTTGTCATATCTACTGAATTTTGCACACTAAAAAAATATATTAAAATATTTGTAATATATTTAAGTCATTTTGTGTTACCTATTTTATTAAAGAACTGATCTGATTCCTTAATTTAAAAAATTCCTAGTTTAGCCTAATTGTGATATTCAGAAGTAAAACCAATTGGCATTTAAACTGTAAACTGCCCATTGCTTTGATCCCTAACAATTTAGGATAATTTATATGTTCTAAATATAGATTTACTACTTGTAGAATGAAATTTTTATTTTGCTAGTTTTCATACACTGATTATTGAAATCTCTTTAGAGAGTGACTTTATTCTGATAATTGATATTTTGGGGTACGCTCCCCTTCCAACTATAAATCAACCTAATCATCGTGTCATCTCAACTAGTTTTCTCCATCGTGCTTATGATAGTTCCAGATAACACAACATCATTTTCTCATTGACACTAGAAAAGTTCATATGTATGAACTCCTTTGATCTATGTGTAGGATAAAGCTGATTCGTAGCTGAACTGGAAAACTCTAGCCTTATCTTTGGAGACACCTGGATGTCTGATTTTAATTCTTAGTTGAGTAAAGGGCAGTGGGATTTAAAGTCTGAAACTACTCTGGTAACTCCTAGGACCAGTTTGTTTACTGATTGGTTTCATTTAACACAGTTAGCCAACCTTGTTTGTCTATGTGACCAGAGAGGCATACAAGACTCTACTGGGAATTTATCTTTTAGTAAATTGAAATCTCCTGAGGTCAAGATACATCACTCAGATCTTGAAGGTTCAATCTGGACAGGAAGCCCCTTTGTATGTTAATAAGGACCTTAAGGAGCTTGCACATGGGATGTCTCAAGGATCTCCAGTGCCTGCCGCACTCTTTCTTGTCTGCACTGTAGCCTTTGCCTTTATATTAAAGCCTTATGTGAATACACCTTTTCTATTCTGGTAAATTCTTTCAAATATCCAAATTTATGAAATCTTTGTGAGCTTTCTGGACAACTTCTGTAAAAAACTCAAATTATGTTAGTCTGGGATTTGCTTAGTAAATCTACACAGGCTCCTAATGTTCACATCTTTTTATAGGCTTAATAGTTCTCTATTTAATTACTTTTGTAAAAGTTCCTGAGGGTAAACACCAAACTTACAGGCTTATAGCTCTCAAATTACAGTATTCTTCCTCTTTGACAATTTCTACACTTGTCTATTGTTAATTAGTTGTTGAACTTTTGTACAATTGACCATGATTTTCAAATATTTCTCCAGTCTCAGACCAATGTTGAATTCTTGTTTCAAATCTCTGATGGTGAAACCTGGGTTAGATGTAAAATCATCCATGGCCTCGCGATTCACAAATTTATATAGCATTTCAAGGCACCAGGGACTCACCCAAGAGGTCCAGGTTTGGTCTTAGAGACTAGAAAATGGGGCTTCTATTATTCTTTACTTAATTCTAAGAGTTTCACCTATTTATGGGCTTAACGCCATCCTGCATTTCCTCCCTACTTTCCCACCAGAGTTCTGATGACAGAATTCCAATTGCCTATTTAATATTAATATTACCCCAAATTCAACATATATAAAAGTAATCCCCTTTGCTGGAAAATTATAACACTAATAATAGTGTTTTATATTTATTATATGCAAGGCAACATTTATTTGCATCTATAATATCATTTTGTTTTCATGCCATCCCTCTGTGATAGATACTTAATGAGCTCGTTAACAGATGGGGAGATTGAAGCAGAGAGATGTCTGTTAGTTCTTTAAGATCACAAAGTTGATCAGTAGTGGAGCTGCAATTTATATTCAAATAATTTACATTCCAGTGCTTACAATTGTAAACACTATTTTACATTGCTTTTCCTAACAATTTTCTTTTTTTTAAGTTTATTTTCATTATTTTGAGAAAGAGAGAGAGAACTTGAGTGGGGGCAGGATCAGAGAGAGAGGGAAAGATTGAATTCCAAGCAGGCTCTGCGCTGTCAGCACAGAGCCGAATATGGGGCTCCATCTCATGAACCGTGAGATAATGAACTAAGCCAAAATCAAGAGTCCAATACTCAACCCAATGAGCCATGCAGGCGCTCTGGGGTTTCTTTTTTGAATTATTTTTTCTCTAAATTTGTCAGACTTAAAATACCATTGTCATCTTCAATTTAAATTTTCACTATTTCCACAATGTCATTAGCCAACAACTTTGGGTGTCTTCACACAAATCTCATCCGTGTTCCTGATTTCACCATTGCTGGTTTAGACCCTTGTTCCTGGAGAGCTAGACTGCTGCCAGGGCTTCTAGATGGAGTTCTTTTTTTATTATTTCCTGTCAACTCCTCTCTGTACACAGCTAATAGTATGATCATGTCTTAAATTTTCTTTGAGAACCTTTTAATGGTGTCACATTATCTGCCAAACCCCTGTGTGTGGCCAGAACATGCCAATACAGATCACAGTTCCTTTTTCCTCTTTTCTTGTACTGTTTCCTCACTTAGAGACTCAGATCCTCTCCTTCTTGACTGCTCACTTTACCTTTCCTTCATTCTCTGACCACCTAAAAAGGTGGACTTGTAATTTCTCACCTGTGCTTCCCTTGTTAATGATCTTCCTCCTCTGTGGAAAGCACAAGTCAAGTCCTTTATCCCATTCAATCTTCCAAACTGCTTCTTTTCTATGTTCTTTTACTGAACAACTACCACCCACTTAATGCATTTAAAGCTCTGTGGTATTAATTCTATTTTCCCATGTCTATATTTCTCAAATGGCACTTCATCCTGCTGAGAGTCTAGCTGGACAATCTGCACATGACAATTAACTAACAAATTCACTAACATTTATTGATTGATTGTTTTGTGTTTCATAAACTATGATATTTTATCATAAAATAAGGACAGATATCTTAAAATTTTCAGTGCAGCAAAAAGCAATTTAAAAGGCACTTGTCACCTGTTTCTTAGCTACCACAATGGAAATATCTAGGGTATTTTTACTATGTGTTCAGTCAACCTAAAACTGTATTCTAGGGGCAGAAAATTACTCTGATTGCAGATGAGGCACAAAGAAGGGTACTCAAGCATTTATTTCTGAAAGCCACAGAGTTAGGTAACCAGATACAAGTCCTTTGTGTCTGTGGAATTAAAAGTCACTAAGCTCCTGCATCATGCTGACTTGGAATCTACCAACCTGTCAGCCATGAGGGCTTGACTTTGTGGAGTGCACTGAACGGATTCACTTCTCCGTGTGTAATGGTCATTACTCTAAAGTGAGTGGTTTTGCTTTTACAAACAAATTGAAGCCTCCTCATTCTATGCCTAGGTAACCTGGAGTGAAGAAAACATTCTCTGGGATACTTTTTTCTCCCCAAAATACCATCACATTTATTTATTAACCCAACTTCATCAGAACTTGTTTTTCTTTGTATAAATATGGTATATAGAATGTATGTTTGCGTGTCATAGCAATATTTGCCTGAAAGTAGCATTACTACTAAGTATACCTAGGTACAGCACATATTTGGTTATACAGATATAATATAAATTTACTATGATGGCTTAGATATAAAATAAGTAGCTAGAGTAATATATGTATAAATACATCTTAATGAAGCATCAACGAAGAGTACATTCTTATATTTTTCTAAGCTTTGAAAATATCGATCTACACTATAATATTATTTGAGAAATTAATAACTTAAGGTAGAAAGTGATCTAGGGACTGTCTAATTCCAATTCACTACATCAGTGTCAGTGTATCCTGTACAATGCTCCTCTCTGATAGTATGCATTTGTCTGTATATTAATGAAGTTGCTGTTTGTGGCACTGAAGCATTTCTCTGAGTGGTAGCATACTTTTGATCCTTTGACCATCCAACAATGTATAAAGTACTAGAAGATGATCTTAAGAAAACAGATGAATACTACATACTGTAAAACTTATTGACTTAAGGATTGCAAGAGAAAAGCAGAATAGTCTTACCTAAATTTTCAGTCAGACCAAACTGCAGCAAAATTCTATGCATGTGTAATGTGTAACATAACTTTTCGCCATTTTCACTAAGGATGAGTAATTTTTAAATGGGCATTTGCACTTTGGCTAATATAGCAGGACTTTTGCTATTACAGTACTGACTGCAGCAGCTTAGAAGTCAACGCATTTGGAGTGGGTTCAGAATTGATTTGATAACTCATTTGAACATAAGGATTATATTTTACCCAGGATGCTAGCTAATATACCATAGGCAATTGATTTTCTAGTTTAATGTAGAAATTTCCCAAATTACTCAATTGACTCTCAGTTTGGGTTGGCCAGAGTAGAAATCCCCCAGGATACTTCATTAATCCCCAATAAGGGTGCAGCTCTCTGAATCATTAAACCATTCAGTGTTTCAGTTTTTTCACCTACAGAATGAAGAGTACATAGTCTCTGAGGTCCCTCTGGCTCTAATGCTTAGATGCAGTTGTCTCCAATTAATTCTTAGCTTTATGGTAATTCATTCACTTGTTAATATATGAAAATACCCTGTGAATTATGAAGGCCCAATGCAATGTTTTCCATATAGAAAACCTTAAGTAAATATTTGCTGATTTTCTTTGAAATAATCACCTCATTATAGATATAACAGCATTCTTAAAACAAGCAAAGCTTTTTTTTTTCCCTCTAGTCTAAGCTGTGTTTATCCTAATTTCTTACAGTTCTGGAGGATTTGTGAGGTATACCTATAAAAGGATGACTTGATCAAGAGATCAGATAAATACTTGAGAAAGGACTCCTTCTAAAAGGAGATCAAAATGGGTCCAAAAGAAATGCCTTAAGGTCAAAGGGTTGTGACTATTTTAATAAAGAATTCTACTCTGTCTCTTAGTCAGATTGCTGTCTGTTCTATCTCTCTCAAATTTATATCAAGTTTCTGAGAAGTAGAGTCAGCAGCAAAAATAGAAATAATATTTCCAAATTAACGTCATAGACTGAACACACATAAAGATTTTTCTCCCTCTTGAAACTCCACTAAAACTACAGTGAAGGCAATTTTTTAAAGACATAAAGTAACAAGGATAACAGTGTAGGGACAGAGATAATGGGAATGAAATTTTGAAATCTAGAAAGTGTAGATGGAGAAGTGTCAATTGACCTAGCATCCAAATAAAACCAAATCCCGTGATGGCAATAAGGAAAAGTAAAATCACCCTGATTAACACTTCAGAATAATCAAAGGCCTCTGCTACTAAGACAGCCTGTCCTGTGGGAGTGGGAATTAATTGGACATGAGTTAAAATATGGAAAACTGGGGTGAAAGCTACTTATAAAGTCAGATGCATACCCTCCCCCACTAATCTGATGCTTAGCTAGAGAAAGTTCAACAGACATGATTTGAGCTGAATATCTGAAGTTGTTGAGGAATGATATAGAATTGAGGTTTTGGGTCTCATTTCAAAAACAGAGAAATTATTTTTTTTAAACAAGCTGAATGGGAATATAGAGAACCCCTAGCCCACTTATCTTGTCTCTATCTTTGAATACAGGCAAAATTTTAAAGATTATTATCTAGGGAATTTCACCAGTCTCAAAGTACCTAAAGTAGTCCAGTTCTCTAACAAATGGATCAATATACATCTTGGTTTGTCTGGCAAGGTCCTCATTTATGTTTGTAATATTGGCATAGTATAAACAGTGCCTCCTTAATCTCAAAAGTTTAGACAATGTCTTACATGCTTATCTACATTTTATTAAAGCTCAAAAGTTGACAGATGACAAAAACAAGCTCAAAACCACTAATCAGCTTTTAATTCTCTCATTTTTTTGTTATAAGACAAGTATTATAACATCTCTGAATTAAGGCTTCTCATAGAATATTGAAATGTGTGCATACACACACATATCAAATTGGCAGAGGGAATAAAACTAAAAAAGAATAACTATTAGCAATATTTTTAAAGAGACAAGACAATTTATTACATTCATGGACTAAATAAAGATGGTTTAAAAAATCCAAAGGAAGGAAAAACCCTTGGCCATTAATTTTTAAAATAGTAAATAAAACAATTCAAAAGAAGAGTTCATAAAAGAAAGTTAAAGATATTTCCCAGAACATAGATAAGAAGAAAGAAGTCATATCCCTACATCCCCCCACTTTACATTTTCCACTGAAATCTGAAGCTTTACTAACTGAAGAAGTATCCACACAGTCTCTGGAATGAGATGGGGATTGAAACTACAGAAAAGATTAGAAAACTATCAGACCTATTCAGGATGTCAATTCTGACTAATAGGTGAGTCAAAAAAAGAAAACACAGAAAATGGAGAGGATTTTGTTATTAAAAAAATATTCAAGAAAAATTTCAGAATGAAATGCTATGAGTTTCCATACTGAAATGGCCACCGAGTACCCAGCATGATGGATGACATATGAAAGTCCTTACAAAATTTCAGAACAAAGGGAACATTTGCTTTTGGTCATGGCAGTTTAGACTGCCATTAGACTAAGTCTCTTGCTGAGCTATTAGACTATGTCTCTTGCTGAGCGCAATTAGAACCTCTAAAGAAAATCTAGATACAACATAAAACATAACAAAAGTATGTCTTTAGTTTGAAAACACTGGCAAACTATTAAGGCAGTGAAGATTTGAAGGTTCAAGATTCTCAAAAGAAGAGAAGCATAGTGAGATGTTTCTGATGTTTGGCATCATCTTTCTCCTGAGGAACTGTGAATTATTAAGCCAAGGGAATAAGAAACCAAGCAGAGTTTTTCTTGTTCCTTCAGGCAAAGGGGTCAAAATTCATAGGTTAGAGTTCACTAAGGAATAAAGGCCTGATAAGCTTCCCAGGCATTTAGGTGAGACTTCTAGACATCTTTTTGTCATATAAAACTGGAGCACAACCTATCTCCATAGTGAATGCTTTTGGAAGGAAAGATGTGGCTACGTAGAAGACAGCTATATCCAGGAGGAAAAGTACCTCAGGAGAATTGCTTGCTGACATGTGCAACTAAAATTTTTTGTGACAGTGTTAGAACTTGAACAGAAGTTTCTTAAGTTATTTAAAAATAACACATTCTTGCGTTCTCATTAGCACACCTGGGTGATCTTTTATCAAGAAAGATATGAGCATTTTTATTCATATTTTTTAATTCAGATTTTGATCTTTTCCATTATTCTACAAAAATAAAAGAGATATTATTCATCACTGTACTCTTTTTTTCTTTCTCTTTCAAATTTAACCTTGAGTAGAAATTGCTTTTATTTGGGCTCTTTGCTTTCTATAGTGAGTTTAAGTTCTTATCTGTCAGTGTAAGGCCTTCAGTCAACATTGCTATTTCATTTTCTCCAATGGAAATAATCCTATTTCCAATAGTAGTAGTGATAATGATAATTTTTATTTAAAAATACTTCAGTGACATTTTTGAGAAATTATTACAGTCAAGAGCAGACCAAAATCCTTCTTGGGTAATAGAGATATAGCAAATTTTCAGGTAGAGCACATCCAACTGGCTTCACTGGCCACATAATCTTACTGCATTACAGACACATCTCACATATGCGTATGTATAATAGCAGCACACTTAAATTGAAAGCTTTTTCAGGGACGCTAGGTGGCTCATTGCTTAAGCATCCAACTGTTGATTTCAGCTTAGGTTATGATCTCACAGTTAATGAGTTTAAGCCCAGCATCAGGCTCTACACTGACAGTGTAGATTGTGCTTAGAATTCAGCACCCCTCTCCTCCGTCCCTCCGCCCCTCCGCCCCTCCGCCTCTCTCTGCCCCTCCACTCAACTCAAAAATAAAAATAATTTTATTGTTTATTTTTGCGAGAGAGAGATACAGCGTGAGAAGGGGAGGGTCAGAGAGAGAGAGAGATACAGAATGAACCCACGAACCCTGAAATCATGACCTGAGCTGAAGTCGGACGTTCAACCGACTGAGCCACCCAGGCGCCCTAAAAATAAATTCAAAAAAAGCTGTTTCAGAGGACATTTATGTAGAAAAGTGCAACAGTAGGAATGGAAATATTAAACTGATTGAATAAAAGATGTTCTCATGATGGAAAGGAACACTGACACCACACTGCATTTTTGTTTGCTGTTCATGGAGCATTTGAAAAATATTACATCTGCCAATCAGTAACCCACATACTCCAATTCTGTTGTATTGTCCACACCTAGAATATGAGCAGGAGATCTGACATAGTATTTACCTCCCCCCACGAGAATTGCCCCATGAAGAAGACTGGGAAGTTTGTTAAAGAGTACAGAAAGGAAATTAAAAAGTAAGAATATCTGTATGACTTATGAAATAACATTTCAGCAAATAATCATCATTTTCTGTATATCAGTAGACATGATATTTGTTCTGTTTTTAAGAAGTCTTTCTTTTTGGTGCACCTGGATGGTTCAGCTTGTTAAGAGTCTGACTCGATTTCAGCTCAGATCATGATCTTGCAGTTCCCAGGATTGAGCCCTATATCGGGCTCTGTGCTGACATCACATAGCCTGCTTGGGATTTTCTCTTCCTCTCTGTCTGTTCCTTTCCCACTGTCTCTCCCTCTTTCTCAAAATAAACAAATAAACATTTTTAAGAATAATTATTCTCTTTTTGCCTTTGTTTTAATAGAAAGAAAACAAAGGGGAACAATCTAAAGTATTTCGAAGTTATTATAATAAGACTAAGCTTGGTTGTCACCTCCATCCATACCTTTCTCACTGGCTCTTTTTTATCCTCTGGAGTGAGAGATATTTAGTTTATCTTTTTCTGTAACAGTCTATTCACATCCATCAGAACATTTACCACATTACTGGAATGTCAAATTTGTATGTTGACTCCCCTTCTAGAATGTGGGCTCCTTGAGTGCAGCTGATATGTATTAGACATTGTTTTTCATCTTTAACACCTAGCACAGTGCCTAAGACATATTAAAGTGTTTCTTAAATATCTATCAGAGGGTGATTATGAGAAGAGCATGTTCTAGTTGAAATTTGGGCCATTTGAATATGAAAATAGTTTAAAAGTCAGATGTTCAGATGCCTTAAAAAGTCAATCTTGCGTCATTGTTGTAGGCTGAATGTTTGTTTATTCATGGAAAGAATATCTTTAATCCTACTCTCTTCATTGCTATTTTAAAATTTGTCCTGAAGGTGGCAACATTGAATAATGTTCTGCAAATGTTTCTAAGTAAAGCCTTTATGGCCACCTTTAATTAAAGTTTTATATTTTAAAATAAATATCCTTCCCCCAACACCTATTTATTCCAGTGTAGAAGAAAATATAATACTGATGTCTTACTTTTGTATCCAGTAACCTTGAATGAACATGTTGAAAGAAACCATTTACAACTTTGAAGAATAAAAGTTAACCTAGATAAAAAGGTTCAGGGTAGCTCTGCTCAAATTTCTAAATGTAAGATCAGTTTTAAACACAACATATGTTTCCTGCTAAGCAATTTATATCAATAGATGGGTTTAACTATAAGAGTAAATCAATGCTTGTTCTTTGAGGTAAAAATTTATTTTCCTGCTATATTTATTTAACTTCAACATAACATTTTTAGTATTTAATGTGACATGTTAATAAAAGAATACAGTTATTTTTAAAAGAGCTGCTCTAACAAATAACAAAAACAACAAAACAAGAAACTACAACAAATAAAAGAAATTCTGCAATCAATAAATACCAGTTTAAAGCTACCAATTGTGACATATATTTGATTATCATACATGGGCATGCATTGTTATATTTTCTATTCTTAATTTTTTTTTTTTTGGTTCTTAGCCACTTAATAAACAAAGCTATACTAATTCATATTCATCCAAGTTTTCAAAACCCTGTTGTGAAATAGAAAGGTGGCAAGTAATGTTTTACAAAGGTTAATTGACTTGTATATGATCTGTCAGTAGCAAAGCCAAAAATGAAACTCTATATTTTATCTCCAGATAATAATAACTGCTCATGATTATAATCCTATCATTTCATTTACAGACAGTTCATCCTCTTTACATAGCTTTTGGGAGACAGGCTAATACCTGCTTTCATGCTATTTTATATTAAGATTTTGTTATATATACAATTTATGTCTTAGCTTATAGCTTTTTGGGCTCTATGCTCTAGTGAAGCATGCAGTAAGAGAGTTCTAATGCATTACTTGTCGAAGCTAATATGCATATTCCTTCCTATTCCTTTATGTAAAACACATTTAGAAAATTGTCTTAAATTCTTTAATGAGGCTATTCTGAATCAAATGGGATTTTCCAAAGATAATTTTAAGATTAGCAAGTAGAGAAGCTAAATGGTCAGATGAAGACAATGCACAGGAATCATCAGAGCCACGTGGAATTAATTAGGTGTGTGTTGGGTGTGTGTGTGTGTGTGTGTGTGTGTGTGTGAAGTGCCAAAAGGCAGGCAAGAAGAAACCAGTGTGTAGGGAGCTGAGCGGGAACTGGGCACTGCCTGCGGCAGCGTTAAACAGATGGAGCTTTCTGACAGATGCGGGAAGAATGTACCCCAGACAGTATATTCACAGGTTTTAAAGATTCTGCACACTGATATTCTATTAGCAAGGAGAACATATTCCAACATCATAATTTGCCAAAATAGAGTTGCCAGATGAAGAAATCAAATAGGCGGCATGCTCAGGGTATAAATTTCCCCACCACTGAATCTTGGAGGGGCTGTTTCCTCTTTTCTTGGTCTCATGTCAGGCTTACTGATCCTTGCTGGCATTCTTGCTGCACGCAAGAAACTCTTCTACCTCTTTCAAGAAAAGCAGAAAATACATGTGATAAGGGGTCATTGATGGTTTTCATTTGAGCACGCTCCTCTAATTTCAATGATTAGATCATTGACCACATTTCTACATTGGGACATTCACAGACTTTCAGGACAAAGGAGCAGAGAGGAAGAGGTCTTCAACCAGCCCTCTTTGCTAGACATGTGCTAATAGTTCTTTAATTCTCCTTGGAGTTGTCCTGTTCTGTTTGTATGTTGAGATAAAAATAGTGCTTCAAATATATATCTTTCTTAAAATATTGCTTCTAAGGAAATTTAACTTCTAAAAATAAGACTATTGGTGGTATTTCATAAAAATAGTAGCTATAATGTTTAATTTTCTACAGAAATAATCACTCAATACTTAAATCTTTGTTTTACTACACTTAAACTTCTAAAAATAATATTGAATCTCAGCCTATTAACTTAATTTAACTTAAATAGACAATAAAAGGAACTTACAGAATAAGCAGGTTTGTAAACATATGTTCTCTGGTTATCTTTGGACTTCTGGGTCCTCAGGAAATAATCATTTAGTGATCAAGTATGAATAAAATTGCCAGACATGTGTTATGTATAACCATGAAGCAACTTGTATGGGGGAAGACTCATTACATAAACACACACACACACACACACACACACACACACACACACACACACATACAGTGCCACAGGATGATGAAACACTTTCCTATGAGGTACCTTCCAGATTTCCATAATAAACCCTCTCATATTGTATTGCAATTGTTTATTTACTTGCTCTATCTTTTTTATTTTACTGCAAGTTCCCTGGGGCCAAGGCTTTATTTTCTTCTTCTTTTATCCTCAAAGCCTCATGGTACATAGCACATAGCTGAACTAATGAATCTTCATAAGAGAAGCTGGCATATGAATTCAATAAGATGGCTCTTTATAAAAGGAGATTTTTGAGATGGTAAACTGGCTGATAGAGTGGGCTATATATTTGTTCTATAAGTTAGCAAACCCAATTCTTCTGCTTCTAATGCATGCTTGCTTGGAGTGGCTACATGAGGAAACAAGGCTAATGTTTCAAATGTCTTGAATCAGCCCTTTTCTCCTGGAAATAATGGTAAAAATTTGAAAACATACTTCAGCGTTCTAAATACTTTGGAAGTTTTATCTGTTGTTGTTTTTTTTTAGAGTCAAAGGGAAGCAAGTTTTGAATAATAAACATTTGTATAGACCTTTCTACGTTTCTTGAAATAATTTTTGTATAATAAGGTTTAATTTATTGCAAATGACAGGAGCCCAAATCAAACCAGTTTAAGTTGAGAGGGAAATGATTGATTCATAGCAGATAACAAATCTATTTTTTAGAAACAGCTAACTTCAGGGATTCAAATGAAGAAGTTTCCTTTTCTATCAGTTTGTCCAACTTCACACTGTATTGGCTTAATTCAGTGGATAGACTGGCTGTACCTGTAGTAAAGATTAATTCTGGTAGCTCCATACTAATATCCTTATGGCTCTCCCTCGATGTATTTTTTTAAATGTTTATTTAATTTTTTTAGGAAGAGAGCTCAAGCAGAAGAGGGGTGGAGAGAGAGAGATAGAGGATCCAAAGTGGGCTCTGTGCTGACATCAGTGAGCCCGATATTGGGCTGAAACACAAACTGTGAGATTATGACTTAAGCTGAAGTAGGACACTCAACTGACTGAGCCACACAGGAACCCCTCCTCCCATGTCTTAATCAGTCAATACTCTACTTTTGCTTGGCTCAGTTTGTATTCTGAACCATTCCTGAACCCAGAACCATCCCTGAGTCAGAATTACTATTTATAAGTAGAAGAAATCTTCTCATTAACTTGGCCCAGGTGATGTGCTTTCTGGCAGTGAAGGGGCAGTGTCAACCATCTCTAAACATATGGAATGGATTCTATACAGGAGGTGTTTGGGGTTTTTTGTTGTTTTGTTTTGGGGGGAAACAGCAGAGAGAGATCATGCTGAGCTAAAACAAAAATTATGCACTTGAAATTTTGAATATATCATCTAGTTTATATTACTCATTCATTGATAAAATATATGTTGCTTGTCTACTTAGATCCAGTTATTGGAATACACATTGAGGTGACAAAGATCTTCTATTCTCCAGTACTTACTTCAATACTTCACTGGATTCCTCTCCTTCCTCTCCATTCCTTTGCTTAGTGGTCTCTGGCCTTTCTGAACTAAAGGCTAAAGCTTCACTTTTAACAGCTACTGATGTTTACTGAAAGGGAAATGTTCTTTTCTCTCCCAATTTCAGAACCTTGGTGAAGGAATTCATCAACTCAGTGTGGTCTTGTGCCCATCCTTGAATCAGTCATGTGACTTGGGGAGCAATAACACTATACAAAATGGTTAGTCCATCACTAATGATAATTCCTAGAAATCAGGAGGTTAGGCAAACAAAACAATGTGTGCCTTACAAAAGAATCAGAGTAATTTTTAGCAGTGTTGATGTTGTGTAGGTATCCATGTTTCCTAATGTTCTTGCATTGACTAAAAGCTCAGCTGTGCTCTGATGTATCTACTCTCCAAGGCTTCTTACCTTGTGTTCATTCTCCTAAGTCAGAGTCATTAATTGTTTCTCAAAAGAAGAAAAAATAAAAATCAATTTATCTTAATATATAAACAGAGCATATGATTCCCTTTTAAAAACCACACGACAAAACTGAGGTGAATTCCCCAAGCCTATACAGTAAAGCCTTGGTTTGTGAGCATAATTCATTCCAGAAACATATCTTGACTAGAGGGTATAGCTCAAGGGTAGAATATCTGACTGCAACGACTCTCAGTCTTCTTTTCCAGGGCTCCATAGCAATATTTTAACCATTTATCTGTTCACCCATTCAAAATGCAGAAGATCTGGTTTGTGGAAAATCCGTGAGCTCAGGTTAATACGGAGCAGCAGAGATCAAGATAAAGCAAGGATTCTACAAAGATTTGCAGAGGGAAACTTCAGTTACCTTTGGTCATTATCAGCTTACACTGAAATCCAAAGCAGCTCCCCAGTGGTTCCTAAAGAAACCCTGTGCTCACGACATAAACTAGATGAGGGGAGTTTATGGCAACGTAAATGCTGAACCCTCTTCACAGGCTGTCAGTGACTACAAAAGTCATGATACAAGCTGTTTTCTTTTTAAGTTATGTGACTCACTGACCCCACTAAATTAAAATTCTTCCCCGTTTGCTGGAAATGATTTTCAAAGTATGGGCCAATCAGCTAGACTTCAACTGCTTAAACTACCCACCACAAATGTTAATCTGACTTCAAATGTGAATCTTATTACTTTGCTCCTGTGATACAGGATACTATTGAAAACAGTAAAAATGACTAGGTAGCTCCATGAGTCCTACAACATAAAGAATTCTTTTTCTTTTTTTTAATTTATTTGTAATGTTTTATTTATTTCTAAGAGAGAGAGAGAGAGACAGCGTGAGCAGGGGAGGGTCAGAGAGAGAGGGAGTCACAGACTCTGAAACAGGCTCCAGGCTCTGAGCTGGCAGTCAGCATAGATAGAGCCCAACGCGGGGCTCCAACCCACGAACCACGAGATCATGACCTAAGCGAAAGTCGGACACTTAACCGACTAAGCTACCCAGGTGCCCCAAGAATTATTTTTCTTAAATAGTTTATTGTCAAGTTGGTTTCCATATAATACCCAGTGTTCATCCCCACAAGTGCCCTCCCCCATGCCCATCACCCACCTTCCCCTCTCCCCCAGCCCTTCTTCCTCTCTCCCTCAGCCCTTGGTTTGTTCTCAGCATTCAAGAGTCTCTCACGGTTTGCCTCCCTCCCTCTCCCCAACTATTTTTCATCTTCTTCTCCCCCATGGTCCTCTGTTAGCTTCCTCCTAATCCAGCTATAAGTGCAAACATATGGTATTTGTCCTTCTCTGCCTGACTTATTTCACTCAGCATAACACCCTCTAGTTCCATCCATGTTGCTACAAATGGGCAGATTTCATTCTTTCTCATTGCCATGTAATATTCCATTGTATAAATAAACCACATCTTCTTGATCCATTCATCAGTTGATGAACACTTAGGTTCTTTCCATGTTTTGGCTATTGTTGAGAATGCTGCTATGAACATTGGGGTACATGTGCTCCTATGCATCAGCATTCCTGTATCCCTTGGGTACATTCCTAACAGTGCTACTGCTGGGTCATAGGGGAGTTTTATTGTTAATTTTTTGAGGAAACTTCATACTGTTTTCCAGAGGGGTTGCACCAGTTTACATTCCCACCAACAGTGTAGAAACGGGTGCCCGTTTCTCCACATCCTCGCCAGCATCTAGAGTCTCCTGATTTGTTCATTTTAGCCACTCTGACTGGTGTGAGGTGGTATCTCCGTGTGGTTTTGATTACTATTTCCCTGATGATGAGGGACGCTGACCATCATTTCATGTGTCTGTATGGAATCACAAAAGACCCCGAATAGCCAAAGTAATATTGAAGAAGAAAACCAAAATGGGAGGCTTCACCATCCCAGACTTTAGCCTCTACTACAAAGCTGTCATCATCAAGACAGTATGGTATTGGCACAAAAATAGACACATAAACCAATGGAATAGAATAGAGAACTCAGAATTGGACCCAAAAATGTATGGCCAACTAATCTTTGACAAAGCAGGAAAGAGAATCCAATGGAAAAAAGACAGCCTCTTTAACAGATAGTGCTGGGAGAACTGGACAGCAACATGCAGACGAATGAAACTAGATCATTTTCTCACACCATTCACAAAAATAAACTTGAAATGGATAAAGGACCTGAATGTGAGACAGGAAAACATCAAAACCCTAGAAGAGAAAACAGGAAACAACCTCCTTGACCTTAACTGCTGCAATTTCTTGCTTGACGCATTCTCCAAAGGCAAGGGAATCAAGTGCAAAAATCAACTACTAGGACCTCATCAAGATTAAAAGCTTCTGCACGGCAAAAGAAACAATCAATAAAACTAATAGGCAACTGACAGAATGGGAAAAGATAGTTGCAAATGACATATCAGATAAAAGGCTAGTATCCAAAATCGATAAGGAACTCATCAAACTCCACACCTGAAAAACAAATAATCCAGTGAAGAAATGGGTAGAAGACATGAACAGACACTTCTCCAAAGAGGACATCCAGATGGCCAACAGACATAAAGAAATTTTAATGAAGGGTAATAAGGGAAAAACCCAGTATGTCTAAAAGTGAAGAGGAAATATTACAAGGAATAATAGTAGACCCAATTTTAAGAGACTTCAGCACTCAAGTAATATTTCCATGGTTGAAGTAAGCGTTTAACGTCAAAAGACTTCTGGAAGATTATGGTAAACCTTGCCTATAAACTAATTTTGATTCAGGTCTCAACACTCTCTGGCATTCCTATTCTAAAAACACATAGTATTGGAGCACCTCAGTGGCTCAGTTGGTTACGTGTGCTACTCTTGATTTCACCTCCAGTCATGATCTCAGGTTTATGAGATGGAGCCATGTCAACAGCACAGAACCTGCTTAGGATTCTCTCTCTCTCCCTCTCTCTCTGCCCCTGCCCCCTCCATTCACAGTCTCTCTAAAAATAAATAAATAAACTTCAAAAATAAATAAATATATAAATAAGAACACATAGTATCTACATTAGTTTTCTAGGGCTGCCCATAACAATCTGCCACAGACTGGGGGACCTACATAATACGAGTTTATTATCTCACAGCTCCGGTGGCTAGAAGTCCAAGGGCAAGTTGTCTGCAGGGTTGGTTCCTTCTGAAGGTCATGAGCGAAGGATCTGTTCTAGGCCTTTCTCCTTGGCTTGCACATGGCCATCTTCTCTTTACATCTTCATGTTATCTTCCTTCTTTATGTGTCTGTGTCCAAATTTCCTTCTTAGTCATATTGGACTAGGGCCCACCCTAATGACTTTATTTTAATTAAACTGATTCTTTATATACCCTTTCCGAATGCAGTCACTTTATGAAATACTAGGGATTAGGACTTCAACATATGAATTTGAAAAGAACACAATTAAGACCATAACAGTATTTATTCTAATTACATTGTATGTTCAAAAAATGAGATGACCTATGTTAAAATTGGGTAAATATTTGCAAAGCTGGCTGTCCTTTCCTTCTCAGTTCTTTCCTATATACCAAGGCAAGCTTGAAAACAAATATCTGAGAATTTCAGATAAGAAAATGAATGCAAGAGACTGACGGATGGGTAAAGATGTGGTATAGATACATGATGGAGTATTACTCAGACATAAAGAAGCAATGAAATCTTGCCATTTGTAGCAATGTGGATGGAGCTAGAGAGTATTAGGGTAGGAAAAATAAGTCAGTCAGAGAAATACAGATATGATGATTTCACTCATATATTGAATTTAAGAAACAAAAAAAATGAACATAGGGTGAAAAAAAAAGAAAGAAAAAAACCAAGAAACAGATTCTTAACTATAGAGAACAATCTGAAGGTTACCAGAGAGAAGACAGGAAGGGTGATGGGTGAAATAGGTGATAGAGATTAAGGAGGAAACTTGTAATAAGCACCAGGTATTGTATATAAATGTTGAATCACTAAATTCTACACCTGAAAATAAATATTACACTGTATGTTTATTAACTAGAATTTAAATAAAAACTTGGGGAAAAAAAGAAAATGGATGCAAGAAAATATGGTACAGAGCTCTAACAATTATGAGTGTCACCTTGGCAAGGTCACAGTTTTGACCAATGACAAAATGAATAGAGTATACAACCCTACTGTAAAAATATCTTTGGAGCAATCTGTACACAGAGAAGAATAATTCAGATAGTTTCTCAGGCACCTTGGTGAATTAGAAAATGAAATAGAGATCTATAAACATATCTTAAAGTGCAAAGTCTTTTGTATCAGGGACAAAGATGGCTCAAGCAATCCCCCACTAAAAATACAGAATCATTAGGTTCTTTTCTACCAGCTGAATGCTAGAATCATTCGAAGAATTTATCTGAAGTTTTCCTAATAACAAAGATGAATTCTGGCAAAGCCAAATAAGCCCCAAAGCTTGGGTGCAGAAGAAATATCCCCTGCATAAAGAAAGTATTGCTTACATTTGTAAAAGAAATAATCAGAGTTAGCATGAAGGAAAACATTAGAACAGGGTAGCAATATTTTCACAGGTCTGTGTAGAGATGATTTCTCAGACTAAAGGACCAGCTCAAATACACTGATGATAGTGCATTTTAGAATGCTAAAAATTATACTTTTGAGACGCACAGGTAGAGCCCAGGTGAAATATTCTTCAGGTAGGGTGTGATGATCATACTGCTTCTTACAGAGAATTCCAAGATTCACCATTCAAGGCATAATCCCTATGCCTTTCATAGACATCTTCAAGTGGCATTAGGTAAATTAAAAAAAAAAAACCCACAAAAAACAACTGTGTAGAGTATATGAATCTGCCTTTTTTCTTTTCCCCAAATGTATCCACTCTGTCATTGAACCTCTGATGTTCAGGCATTTGGAACCATCCTCATAAAATCTGCAAAAAAAAAAAAAAAAAAAGGAGTGATTTTTTTTATATATATCTACCATCCCTGTCTCTATCTGCATATTTATCTAGTTTCTGTCTCTGTATACACATTCATATACTATAAAATAATATTTTTACCTAACTATTTATCTTGAAATTTTAACTATGTCAATAAATATAGCTCTACTTCATCTTTAATGACTGGATACAATACTGTAGTATAAATATTAATGTAATTTATTCAAACTTCCTTCTTGAAGGGTAAAACAGTCCCCCCCCCCTTTTTTTTTTACTTTTAGGAAAAAGAAGCGGGAAGGCATTTTTGAACTAATAACTTTATGTTATTTAGTGGAATAGGTTTGTCACTAACGGACAATGATATGATTCATAAAAAGATACCAATAGACCCAGTAAAAGGATATAAAGTATCATGAATGAAACGAATAAGAAATGTATTTATTCCCTGTGCTATACAAAGCAGAAACAGCATGGCATGCTTCAACTGGAAGAACAGATTCCTTATATTTCCCACATTTTCTTGTCATGATACCTGAGAGAACTCACTGGGTGAACAAATATGGATCCTTCAGATTGTAATTTCTTCATTTTCATGTTTCAGACCACCTTGAGCTACAGATAACTATATATATGCCACTAACCCTATCCTTCACTGATATATCCACAAAAATTTTATGGTTTTATGCAGGGACGTTTTTGGGGTTTTCTCCCTAGCATTCCATCATTCCATTATTGTTCCTTTCCCCTGATCTCCTTCTAATCAATTAGGCCAAATAGGTTCTGGCATCACTAAGTAGTCTCACTTCAGACACAAACCCAGGGGATTGTGCTATGCATATGTGTCTTATGTGATTGATACCCAGAGAGGGCAAACTGCAAGGTAAATAGGGCCCATAGAATTGTGTAATGGAAAATCTCATGCTATAATTTAAGGAAATATCCCCAAAATACAGTGCAAAGATAATGATATTTTGTTCATGGCAGTGAAAGTAGACTTTTCAGAAATGGTGACATAAATACATCATGCTCTCAGATGAAAAGTTTTTCCTGGAATTCTCCACAGGGCTATACAACTATTGGTAGCATTAACTGTAAGGGGTGGGTATTTATTTTTCTGGAGTGAGAAACTCCTCTTTCCTGTATGAAAAATAATTTATATTAGACTTTATTTTTTAGAGCAGTTTTAGATTCACAGCAAAACTGAGCATAAGGTAGAGATATTCTCAAGTACCCCTTGCTCCCACACATCCATCTTGACTATATTTTAAAAATTACTTTTCTAGTTTCATTCTGACTCTGAACTTTTTTTCTATCTTGCTTGCAGACTAATTGCAAGTAATTGTTGCTAAGTGGGTCCAACACATTCCTGGTTGGTTATTGCATTGATATAATGGATGAGTAGGCCAATGTTTTTCTGTTATCTCACTTAACAAAACCACATTTAGGCCTGAGGTGTAGATCTGCAGATGGTTTTAAAAATGAAATTACTGGGTCAAAATTTTGATATATCTGACTTAACAATTTGATAGATATTAATAAATAAATGGTTTCCCAAAAGGCTTCAATTATAGTTTTGCTCTAAAAGACTTCCCATTAATCTGTGTCTTTAAAAATCTTTGATGTTGTCAATAATTAATTCTAACCCTTTTTGTTAGATTGACTGGCAAATATTGTATACTATTGCTATGTTAATTTGAATTTCCTTGAATAGATTAAGACTAAGCCTCTTTCCATGTTTATTGGCCATTTGTGTGTCTTTTGTAAATTGTCTGTTTATATCGCTTCTCATTTTAAAATGAGGTTGTTAGTCTTTTTCTCTTTGAATTAAGGGAGACTAGATCTATCCAATTTGAGAGGGTATCTTATACCCTCTGTATAAGATACCTACTTTGATTCTTTTGATGAGAATGAAGTGGTAATTAAAAGATTTAATGAGACATAGGGTGTTCAGATTGTCTTCTTTTATTCTGTTTTAATCATAATGCTAAGAGCTAGCCAAATACTTTCATTTTCTCATTCCTTTCCTGGAGATGGAATTCTTCAGGAATTTTCTCAAACTGGTGTTATTGTCATTTGATGATTGCTTAGCAACTGCTGTGATGGGGGAAGAAGGGATGTAGTCACTCTATTTTTGTATTTGTTAAAGGTGAAATGGAGAGTTCGTAGTGTTCTTTTATTTTTACTTATGTTATTCCCTGAAATACTTTATCCTTGTTGTATTATAGATACATAAAAAGGAACATGCATGTTTTTGTTTTTGTTTTTGTTTTTAATTAAAGAGAGCTTTGTTTACCAGAGAATGTGTAGGCATTTAAAGTTTTCTACCCATGGGATATATAGTCATCCTTTCTCTGGGAAGGGACATGTGTTGACCCTGGAATAACTTGTTTAATATGAACAGATAATAATCACATTCTACTAATCATTTCAGCTTCCCATGAGGAAGAGTAATGACATAGGTTTTCTGGTTCTCAATCTCATGAAGGAGATTTTTCCAAGAATTTCTCATCCCAGTACTACATGTCTATGTATCTATATATCTATGTATCTATCTATCATCTACCTATCCATCCTTTTTTTTTTTTTTTTTTGGACACAAGGCTATGATACACAGATTTTTCTCTCATATCTTCCTGGCTTTAACTTTTGTTTGCTGTTTATTTTACTTTAACTACAAACTTGTATGTATCAATGCACAGAGTATTTCAATGACTTACCCTTTGCTGCATCAATAACAGACCAGATTGATTGATTGATTGATTTTTGAGAGAGAGAGCAAGAGCAGGAGAGAGGCAGAGGAAGAGAGATAGAGAGAATCTTATTATTATTATTATTTTTTACAAATAGTTTATTGTCAAATTGGTTTCCATATAACACCCAGTGCTCAAGGGATAGAGACAATCTTAAGCAGGCTCCACACCCAGCGTGGAGCCCATCACTGTCTTTGATCTCACTACTGTGAGATCATGACCTGAGCTAAAATCAAGAGTCAAACACTTAACTCCCTGAGCTACCTACTTGCAGCAAGAGTTTTAGTTGTAACAGTGTAAGCCTTTTGCTTAGAATTCATCAATTTGTCTAGAAGCATTGTTTCATCAAACTGTAGTTTTGTTTAAATGGAATTTATGAAAGACATTCTGAATGTGCAGCTAGATAAGGAAGTAGGGCACATGTTGAAATTGATTTAGTTCCTAATTTTTGAAATAAAGTTATTCAAAACATTTTAAACTTATTTAAATGTAAAATAAAGGGGCTCCTTTTTTGAACATAATTATATATTTGCTTTCAAAACATTTTTTTAATCTTGAGTAGTTTGTATAATGCTACCTAATTGTTCTTAATTTATTAATAAAAGTACCTGCTCTAGGGTCTTCATTCTGACATTGAGTTTCAAATTTTTTTAAGAAGTTTGTATTAGAACAATTTGCAATTTTGTAAAGACAGTAATTTTTGGACTAAAAGACATCATTTCTTCAACATTTACTATGTGGAAGTCACTATACTAAATGATCCCATACAAGATGATACTAAATCCTTACAGAAATTCCATGGGGACTTATCATAATTTCTACCCTACAGTTGAAGAAACTGAGATTCAAGGAAGTAAAAATACTTTTTCAGAGTCTCACAGCTAGTAAATGATGGACTCATCCAATTTATCCAATTCTCAACCACTGTGCTTTATACCTTTCCTAACTTAGCAGACCTATAGTAGAGATATGTTTGCTACAAAAGAGAACCTCCTAGATTCAGCTGGCTTACATTTTCTCCATCTTCCAAATTGAACAAGTTCTTTTTGTAGGTTATGTTAAATTAGTCTCTTTTTCTATGGAATAAAATAATATTCATTCTGCAATGATCTCCATTACCTATACAACTTTTTACTAACATAAGACATTTATCCATATATAAATGTGAAAAATAAGTTACTTAAAAATTAACACAGCACACCTGTGTAGCTCAGTTGGTTGCATGCCGACTCAGGTCAGGTCATGATCTCATAGTTCGTGGGATGAACCCCACGTTAGCCTCCAAGCTGGCTTGGGATTCTCTCTCTTCTCTTCTCCTTTGCCCTCTCTCTCTCTCTCAACATAAATAAATAAACTTTAAAATATTACAGGCTTTTTTCTTTAGATGTTAAGATGTTACATAAAGAATAATTCTCATAAATATTTATAGTATGATATATAACAATTGTATTTAAGCATATATAACATATAAAGGCATAGTCTGTACATATGTCAAATATGCCTATTAGTTATACTTTAACAAAAAGTATATACTTCTGCACTATGTGCATTTTATTTTAACAGTACTAAGATCAAAAATTTCAAAAAATAAGTACTCACTGAATGCTATATTTTTTATGTTAGAGAAACCTATCATTTTCTGTTCCCTATGAAGATTTTTTGGTTATCTTTTAAGTGATTCATGACCAGACATTGGTACTCTATCTCAGAGTGGAACAAAGAACTATTTCTTCGACAATTGAACGGCTAGGAAGCTAGCAGGGATTTAGAACCCAAAAATAGATTACCAATCTCCAGAGCAAGAAGACAATAGTGACTTCTTGCTAACGTTGAGCCTGTTCATAGGGCAGACTTTTCAAATATCAGCAAAAAATGATATATAGTGATGGAAAGAACATAGAGACAAAGGAAGAAAAAATTACTTTTTGCAAAAATGAAATAATGAGCAAATTTCTCTCTGGGATATGGTTTTATTTATTGTGAACACTTTTAAGTCATCTAATGTAGCATTTTATTGTTTCAGAGATTTATATTCTGTAGAATTTATAGACACTGTAAAAATAGATTGATATAAAATTACAATATAAAGTGTTTCAGTCGTATATTATAGAATTTGATTTTTTATTTCTTTACATTTTTGTTTTGTCTCTTTTGGGGAGTAGGTTCTATGGTTTAAAAAAATTATTTCTGAGACA
The DNA here is from genome assembly GCF_008692635.1 of Crocuta crocuta. Classification (NCBI taxonomy): domain Eukaryota; kingdom Metazoa; phylum Chordata; class Mammalia; order Carnivora; family Hyaenidae; genus Crocuta; species Crocuta crocuta. The sequence continues at coordinate 210,750 of NW_027533089.1, read as the reverse complement.
TCTGTGGTCACTTCCCCATTAGTTTTTATGCTTTATACTCTCAGCCAATTCCTCTTTGTTAATAAAAGATAAATCATAAAATTTATTCATTATACTATACTATTCCAGTTTATGTGATTGAAAAAAAACCTTCTATTAAAGTAAGGCAGAACACTTTGGTGCTCCTTGGCTTACTATATCAATGTTTCATCATAAAACCTTTGTGGTAAATAGGCAAATAAGTGCATTTTAAGTTCGTTTACCAACTGAAACACATAATGTTTTGTTCTGTTCAATTTATTTATTTTGAGGCTCTTAAACTCTTTCATCTATATCCTAATGCCATGATCTTTTTTAGGTTTTACAGTATGAATTATTTTATTTAACCAATTATACTGTGATATAATTTGCACCCAATACAATTTGCATCCACTAAGGTTAATCACTTAATGACTTTGGAGAGTCATGTATACCTGAGAAAGCATTTCCTCAGTTGAGATAAAGAACATTACCATCACCTTCAAAACTTTTCTCACATTCTATTGCCTCTCTCCCTTTTTCTGCCCCTGGCTTCAGACAACCACTGATTTGCTTTCTGTAACTGTAGATTGTGTTTACTTTCCAGAATTTTCTAAAATGAAATTATGTCATGTGTATTTTTTGTGTTTGCCTGGGTTCCTTACATCAGCATTAATATTTATCCACCATGCTGTATGAATATATGCAGAATAAATAATCTGTTCTTTGATATTACTGATATTCCATTCTGTGTTATAAATATTCCTTTACAAGTGGACATATTTTCATTTCTTTTGGATAAATACTTGGAGTGGAATTGCTGGGTGTAAGAATGGAGTATGTCTAGCTTTTTAAGGAGTATGTCTAGCTTTTTAAGAAACTACCAAATACTTTCCTAAAATATGATATGACAAACAGTCATATCATTATTAATTTCTACCAGCAGTGGGATGTATTGAAATGTGATAGTAAACAGCAGTTCCATTTACTCCATATCCTCACTAACACTTGTTATTGTCAGTCTTTTTTTTTAATTTCAACTATTCTAATATAATAGTATATAATGGATTGGCTGCATGTACATGGTCAGTAAATAGTAATACATAGGAGTGTATATCTGTGTGCATTGGAAAAGGGGGATAGATAAAACCACCAAATTTGAAATTCACTGTCCTTACAGGACCCATTGTGTTCTTTCTGGACAATTGTTTATTTTTTTCTATGTGTGTATGAAGTGATTTTATAAATATGCACCCAATTTTCACCATTTATTATTATTATTATTATCATTATTATTGAACATAAGAGTTCTTTATATATTGTGGGTACAAGTCCTTTGCCAGATAAAAGTGTGGGGAATATTTCTCCCATCCAGTGGCTTGAGTTTTAATTTTCTTAATAGTTTCTCTAAAGAGGAAGTTTTTAATATTAATAAAGTCCAATTTATTAATATTTATGGTGTGTATTTTCTGTCTTATCCAAGAAAACATTGCCTATCTTAAGTTAAGCATAAATGTTTTCTATGTTTTATCTTAGAAATATTATACTTTTAACTAGTACATTTATACTTATAATACTTTTGATTTAATTTTTATCTATGGGTTAAGTAAAGATTGATGTCCATTTTTAAAATGTGAATATCCAGTGTGTCAATACCATTTAGTGAAAACCTCTTTGTCCACATTGAATTGATTTTTAACCTGTCAAAAATCAAACAACCTACCATAAAATCTACACACAAACACACAATCACTAATTTTATTTCCTTCAAAATCTCTTTTGTTCCACTGATATTTATGTCTGTTTTTATACTCATATGACATACATACTTGTATGACAGTGTTGATTTTTGTAGCTTTCTAGTTAGTCTGGAAATCCAGTATTGTGATTCTCTCAGTTTTGTTCTCTTTTGATATTTCTTTTGTCATTCTATTACTACTTGCATTTCCATATAAATTTTTAAATGACTTTTCAATTTCTATAGAAAAATCTATTATCATTTTACTTGATATTGCACTGATTCTATAAACCAAATTAGTGGGGAAAAAAATAAACCAAGTTAGTGGAAACTGACATTTTAACAATACTGAGCATTTCAATCCCATTGTCGTCTTGGGATTTTTAGGAAAATTATCTTACACATCATTTCTTATATTTATTCCTAAGAATTTTATTCTTGTCTGTATTGTAAAGGTTAATATATATGTACATCTTTAAATTCAACTTTTCAAGTTTTTTTCTAATATACAGAAATGCATTGATTTTTTAAAAATATATTTAAATGTTTATTATTTGAGCGAAAGAAAGAGAAAGCACAAGCATAGGAGGGGCAGAGAAAAAAAGGAGACACAGAATCCTTAGCAGGATTCAAGCTCTGAGTTGTCAGCACAGAGTCTGAGACAGGGCTTGATGTGGGGCAGGAACCTATGAATTATGAGATCATGACCTGAGGTGAAGTCAGGTGCTTAACTGACTGAACCATCTAGGTGCCGCTGGAAATGCATTGATTTTTGTAGATTAGATTTATATCTTGCAACTTTGCTAATTCACTTGTTAATTCTCATAATAATTTTGTTGATTCCTTAGGATTTCATATTCAATAATTATGTCACTTACAATTACAAACAGTTTTGACTCTTTATCTTTAATCTGTAAACCTTTGGGTGGTTTTTTGTTGTTGTTGTTGTTGTTTTGTTTTGCTTTGGGTTGTTTGTTTGTTTGTCTTATTGCTCTTCAGTACAATATTGATTGGAAGTGGTGACTGCAGGCATTATGCTTTTTTTTTTTCCTTTTTTTAGGGGAAAAGTGGCAATAATCTACAGTTAAATATTATGCCAGCTGTAGGTTTTTCATATATGTCCTTATTAAGTTATGGAATTCCCTTCTAATTCTAGTTTGCTGAGAGTTTTTAATCATTAATAGCAATTGAATTTTGTTAAATGCTTTCGTTTTCACCTATAAAAATGATCATAACATGTTGTCCTTTTTTTAAATTGATATGGAGAACAACGTTGATTGATATTTATATGTTAAGCTACTTTCCATGTAGAGGATGCCCTACGTGGTTGTGGCACATTATCCTTTTTACATCTTGTTGGTTTGGTTTATTAATATATTGCAAGTATTTTTGTACCTATATTCAAAGACTCTGTTTTAAAAAATATTTGGAATATATTTGTCTGACTTAGGTCTTATGTAGATTTAAAAGACAGATAAAAAGTATTTCTTCATTCTACAATTTTGAAAATGTTTACATGAGTTTTGCATTATTTTCTTCTTTGCATGTGTGATAAAATTTACAGGTAAAACAATCTAGACCTAGACCTAGTTCTCTTGATGGAAAAGTTTTTACAAAGGAATATACTTTCTTTCATATTTAAAACCTATATGATTTTTTACTTTATATTGTGTTAGTTTTGTAAACTTGAATTTTTCAGAGTTTTTCCATGTTGTTTAAGTTTTCAAATATGTTGTAAAGTTGTTTATAATTACCTCCTACTATCTTTCTTCTACTTTTCTTTTACTGTGCTAAAGTATATATAATATGAACCTCACTATCCTAACCATTTTTTAAATGTACAGTTTAGTGACAAAATCATCTTATTGTGCCATCACCATTGCCGTCCAGCTTCAAAACTTTTTTCATGTTGCAGAACTGAAGCTCTATACCCATTACACAATAAATCCCCATTTCCCCTCTTACCAGCCTCTCATAACCATCAGTCTAGTTTCTGTCCTTCTGATTTTGAATCTTATTCTTTTTTTTTTTAATGTTTTATTCATTTCTGAGAGAGAGAGAGAGAGAGAGAGAGACAATACAAGCAGGAGAGGGTCAGAGAGAGGGAGATACATAATCTGAAGCAGGCTTCAGGCTCTGAGCTAGCTGTCAGCACAGAGCCGGACGCGGGGCTCAAACCCACAAACCGTGAGATCGTGACCCGAGCCGAAGTCGAGGCTTAACCCACTGAGCCACCCAGGTGCCCCTGATTTTGACTCTTCTAAGTAACACAAATAAGTGGCATCATACAGAATTTGTCTTTCTTGACTGGCTCTTTTCACTTAGCATAATGTCTTCAAGTTACACCCATGTGGTCACATATGTCAGAATTTGCTTCTCTTTTATTTTCTTCCCATTGTGTGAGGACCATATGGTGTGTCCTTTCATCTATTAATGTATGCTTGGGTTGATTCCATGTTTTCGCTATTGTGGATAATGCTGCTATGAACATGGGTGTACAAATATCTCTTTGAAATCCCACTCTCAATACTTTTGAGTATATATTAGGAAGTAAAATTGTTAGATCATTTGATAATTCTATTTTATTTTGCGGGGAGAACCACCACATTGTTTTTACAGTGACTGTATACCATTTTAAATTTTCACCAACCATGCACAAGTGTTAGAATTTTTTTGTCATCTCTAAAACTTGTTATTCTGTGTTTCTTTGTTTGTTTTTTAACAGCAGCCATTCTAATGAGCATGCAGTAGCATCTCATTGTAGTTTTGATTTGCATTTTTCTAATGACTAGTGATGTTACTCATCTTTTCTTGTGCTTATTGATCATTTGAATATTGTCTTTGGAGAAATGTTTATTCAAGCCCTTTACCTAATTTTGAATTGTTTGTTGCTGAGTTTTAGGAAATTCCCAAGTATTTTTGACATTGATCACTTAACAGATTTATGATGTGTAAATATTTTCTCCCATTCCATGGGCTGTTTTCTTACTCTGTTGATAGTATCTTTTGATAGTGTCTGTTGGTAGTGTTTTTAAAATTTTCTTCATGAAGTTCAATTTGTCAAATTTTCCTTTGTGCCTTTGGTGTCATATCCAAGAAGATATTGTCAAATTTAATGTCATGTAGCTTTTGTCCTTTGCTTTCTTCAAAGAGTTTTATAGTTTTAGGTCTTACTTTTAGGTCATAGTTCTATTTTGAGTTTTATATTTTTGTATTAATTTCATAATGTATTGATATTCTAGTATTAGTACCCATAGTTTATTTACAAAGTTTTCAGAGTTCAGAAAAATTTTAAAAATATTAAAACTAAATATTTGGTATAGTTTGCATATTCAATGTAAAATACATATTACATAACACTGAATAAATTTTAAATTTCAAAACCATAAAGTTAAATATATATTACCATTCTAATTTAAATTACAAGTAAAAAAAAGAATAAAAATAAGTCTACAAAATAAACTAACCACTATATAATATGAAGAAAATCATTCTTGAAAACTGAAAATGAATTAAATTATTTGATTTTTTTTGCAAGTTGATCTTATAAACAATGTGCATCAATGCTATTATTTTTGATGATGAATCTAGTTTTGGGGCAAATTTTCTCAACCACTAGGAAAGCTTTTTCATATTTTGTATTCATCATTGGAATAACAAAAATGCAAATATAAACTAATCCAAATATCTTTCTCCAGATTTTTAATCCACTAATAATCTCATCTCTATGTGATAATATAAAGACATGATGTGAATATCACTAGGTTCTGATCACAATATCACTTTGTGTACCTGAGGTGTTTCCCCATATCTCGGATAAGCATTTCTCTGACAGAGAAATTCCTACAAGACTGCCCCTATTTCAGATGCCAGTCACAAGTCCAGGTTGTCACCTGAGCTTCTGAATGACCCAGGCTATAGATCAGAGATTCCAACAACTTACCTCCTCTTTGGCTTCAATTAGTTTGTTTGAGTGGCTCACAGGACTCAGAAAAATAGTTTACTTTCTAGATAACTAGTTTGTTATGACAGATTGTAACTCAGTGGCAGCCAGGTGCATAGTCCAAGGTATATGGAAAGGACATTCAAGCTCCATGTTCTCTCTGAGCATCACTCTCTCCACATGGAGATGTATTCATAAACCCAGAAACTCTACAAAGTCTGTCTTTTTGGATTTTTATGGAAGCTTCACCACATATGTATAATTGATAGAATCATTGGCCATTGGCAATTGATTCAACTTTCAGGCCCTTTTTCCTCCCTGGAGGTCAGAGAGGTGGGTATAAAGAATCCAACCCTCTAGTCATGTGGTTGGTTCTCCTGACAACCAACTCCCATCTTTGGGTGTTTTTCAAACGTCATCTCATAACATAACAAAAGATATCTTGGTTCCATCACTAAGATGGAATTCCATCTTGGAATAAATTCCAAGAGTTTATTTTATTTTTAATTTTTTTAACATTTATCCATTTTTGAGAGATAGAGAAAGACAGGGCATGAGCGGGAGGGTGGGGGGCAGAGAGAGAGGAAGACAGAATTCAAAGCAGACTTCAGGCTCTGAGTTGTCAGCACAGAGCCCAATGCAGGAATCGAACGCAAGAGATCATGACCGAAGCCGAAGTCAGATGCTTAACTAAGAGTTTTAAAAGCTCTCTGCTAGACNCATGGACCCCAATGTTCATAGCAGCACTCTCCACAATAGCTAAAACATGGAAAGAGCCTAAGTGTCCATCAACGGACGAATGGATCAAGAAGATGTGGTTTATCTATACCATGGAATACTACATGGCAATGAGAAACAATGAAATCTGGCCATGTGTAGCCACATGGATGGACCTTGAGGGTGTTATGCTGAGCGAAATAAGTCAGGCAGAGAAGGACAAACATCACATGTTTGCATGTATAGGAGGATTAGAAGGAACTTAACTGAGGAACAAGGGGGAGAAGAAGGGGGGAAATGGTGGGGGAAAGGGAGAGAGGCAAACCATGAGAGACTCTTGAATGATGACAAAAACTGAGGACTGATGGATGTGGGGGGGAAGGGGGGGACAGGCATGGAGGAGGCACTCGTGGGGATGAGCACTGGGTGTTATGTGGAAACTAATTTGACAATAAACTATTTGTAAAAAAAAAAAAGCTCTGTGCTAGAAATGTGTACAGTCTGGAGACTGTACACACACACACACACACACACACACACACACATATATTTTTTGAGAGAGCACATGCAAGCAGGGGAGAGAAAGAGAGAGAGGGAAAGAGAAAATCTCAAGCAGACTGCGTTCTCTTCTAACAGTGCAGAGCTGACTCAGGGCTCAAATTCTTGAACCATGTGATCATCACCTGAGCCAAGATCAAGAATCAGATGCTTAACTGACTGAGCCACCCAGGAACCCCTATATGTCTTAATATAAATCATAATGCCACAAAGGTTTGATCTATTTTTCCTCTAGTACTTTTGTACTTTTTTCCCCTGCTAGTAAATCTACAGTTTATGTGAAATTAACTTTGATATAAGTTAAAGGCTTAAACTAGTTTTATCTTAGAAAGATTAGCTAGTTGTAAACACATTATTAATTTAATAATCTATCTTTAGCCCACACCTGAAAAAATTCCATGGTCATATAAATTAATATTATAATATTATAATACTTGAATTTGTTTCTGTACTTTCTGTTCAGTTCTTGTATCAATAGTATACTTTTATTTAATTATAACTTTATAATGTTAAAAAATCCAACTGAATAAATTTTAATGATCTCAGTGGCTTTATTCAATGATTGATTAATTGGGCAACAATCCCATTTGACAGATAGAGAAGAAATTTGAGAAGCTGTGCAAAAGGAAAGATAAATCAAATACCTTTGGGTATTCACTTTTTCAAAATAAAATGTTGAATACATTTAAAATGTTAAAAAAAAGTTACCTCTTGGTTTTTCCTCTCTCATTCCAATTGTGGCTGTGATGACCACCATAGTGTGAGCTTTAACCAAATCCTAACATCTGTAGTTGGACAGCACATTGCTAGTGACTGTGAGCCTATGCCCTCTCACTAGGGTTTATATATTGGTGCTGCTAAGCCCAGCATGCAAAGAGCTAAATGTCCATGAGATAAACTTCTGACCTGAAAGATTTGGAAACTACTGGACACACTTGGTAAATACTAGACATATTCTAGTCTCCTTCTTGCTTTTATTGATGCAAGATGGCTGCTCAATTCAGTTTAAATGATATTTTAGAGTATCGATTCCACTGGAGGGAAAAATCAGTTACAGAGTTCTCCAATTACATAATGCATCCTTCCCTGGGGTGGGACTCCCTAATAAAGTAATGACGCAAAGGCCACATGCCTCAAACTCCATGTAATGAAGGACTTGGGCTAATTTAGCACTAAAAAAGATTTTTTGTTTGTTTTTGGAGTACTGTTAAATGTTTTCCTAAGATGTATTCTCTATTGTTTCATATTATATAAATATAATTTCATGTTATAAGTTAACAATGAAAAATAATTGGAAAAATATTGTATTCACTTTTTTAGTGGAAAGGGGAAAAAGAACTCTCTCATGAATTATAGAGCTTGGCTATTACCATTTAAGTTTTAAAATTTTAATAACTATGACAATGAAACATGTGTAAAGTGCAAAAAATATATGAATATACAGGTGACTGAGAGGCACTGAAAAATTGAGCTATTTTACAATCAAGCAGCAACAGACTATTCAAGAAACAGACCATGAAAAATAAACTCTCTGGGTTGCTCTTTCAGCTTTTGCTTAGTTTTATTAATAATTTTGTAAAGTTAATATTGAGTCCCAGTTTTTTATCTCATTTTTAAACAAAATATAACTCTAGAATATGAAAGACAAAGGAAAAATGACTGAGCCACCCAGGCACCCCAAGAAAAATTTCTTTAATCTTGTTTTCTAATTTTCTTTATAATGTAATGATTAATGAGAGATTATGATGTTAAACATAAGCACACACATTGTATTTATTTCCCACAAAAATGAAGCCTCACTATATACTATGGCCAGAATAATTTAGATTCAGTAGTATCAGAATATGCAGAGTGGTTATTGTCTTTGCTTGGAATAGGCCTGTTTCATGCTTATTCTAGAATAATTCTTAATAGCTTACTCTTATATTCCCAAATTATTCCAATTTGGATGATAAACTACATGATCAGATTAGATACTGGCCTATGTGCTGGGAACCAGCTAAATGTATGCATAAGAAGCATATCCGGTAGTCATAACTGCTATGCATTGTATAAGTTAGCCACATTAGATGTGTGAGTTTTGGCCAGTGCAGATCCCAAGGAAGATATGATATCTAAGCTGTTAGCTGGAGCTAGTCATACAAAGATCAGGAGAAAGATTTCAAGAGAGAAGGAAAACCGAGCTGAACTACTTTAAGGAGGAAGCAAGAAAAACAAAAAGAAAACCAGTATGGTGGCAAAGGCCAATGAGATGATGGGAGATGAGCTAAAATAATTCAGAGGTAAACAGGGAATAGATCATCTGGGGCTTTGTAAGCCAATGTAAAGAACATTAATTTTATTTTAAATGTGATAAAGATCTACTGTAGAGTTTTAAATCAAGAAATGATGTGATCTAATTTATGGATTTTTAAAAAAATGTCTATTTATTTTTGAGAGAGAGACAGACAGAGAGAACACGAGTGGGGGAGGGACAGAAGGAGGGAGACATAGAATCTGAAGCAGGCTCCAAACTCTGAGCTGTCTGCACAGAGCCTGATGTGAGGCTTGAACCCATGAACTGGATTATGAGATCATGACCTAAGCTTAAGTCAGATGTTCACCTGACTAAGCCACTCAAGTGCCCCCCTAATTTATGTTTTAGAAAAAAACACCCTGCTAAGTGGAGATTGGGTTATGGGGGAAGAGAGAGTAGTCGAAGGTAGAAGATAATGAAGATTTGGACTAGGATGCACGTAGTGGCTTGGAAAGTAGATGGGTTCAGAAGTCTTGACATTTGACAGATTTGCTGATTGATCAGTGGCAAGAGTTGTGAGAGAGAGAGTTAGCTCATAGATTTTTTCACTTGAGGGATTTGGCGCATAGAAAAACCATTTATTTAAAGCTAGAACAAAATTAAAATATCTTCTGAAATGTGAAAATTACATTAAATTCAAATATCAGTGTCCATAAAGTTTCATTAGAACACAACCATACTCACTTGGTTATCTATAATCTGTGAGCACTACTACTACTACCTATTTACTGTACTCTTGCCCACAATGGCAAACAGTAGTTGAAATAGAGACCACACAGTTCACAAAGCTTAAAATACTTACATACTGGCTCTCTGCAGAAAAAAATCATGATCCTTGATATGGACAACAGTTTGGAACATTGTGAAGAGAGGAGATAGTTGGTTTGGAAAGGATTTAGGAGAATAATTTCTGTTTTTAATTTAATTTTACTTTGGAGAGAGAGAGAGCACGTGAGAAGTGGAAAGGGATGGGGAGAGAGACAAAGAAAAAGAGAGAGAGAGAGAAAGAGAGAGAGAGAATCTTAAGTAAGCTCCATGCTCAGAGTGCAGCCCAACACTGGGCTCCATCCCACAGCCCTAAGATCATGACCTGAACTGAAATCAAGAATCAGACACTCAACCTAATGAGCCACCCAGATGTCCTTAATTTTTTATTTTTCTAATGAAAGGTACTGGAACATTTTAAAATGTTCCAGAAAAGAGTCAATAGAGAGGAACAGAAAGAAAGTAGTTGAAAAATATCAGAATAGCAAGAAAGTAAAGACCACAGAATAGATGAGAGAAGAGCATTTAAAAAGTGGTGCCGCTATCATTTGAATCTCGGTGGGAGAGGAGATAGTGGCTACACTAAGCGTGGAGATTTGGTGGCAGAAAGAAACTTCTTGTTTGAGAAATACTGGATGTCAATGTGGGAGAAGGTATGTCCACTTTAATTTTTTGACATTTATGCAATAAAACAAAAATTGAAAGTGTGCTAATAAAGTCTAATCTCATTTAAAGAATAAAAGGAATATCCAGAGTTGGAAAGTTAAGATATATTCCAAAATTTCTAATTTGTACTAGCAGAATATTTATTTGTTTGTTTTAAAAAAAAATTTAGAGAGTGAGAAAGCACAGAAGCTGGGGAGAGGTGCCGAGGGAGAGAGAGAGAAAGCAAACCCAATGCAGGGCTAGACGCCACAACCCTGGGATCATGACCTGAGCCAATATCAAGAGTTGGATGCTCAACTGACTGAATCACCCTGACGCCTCTGGAAACAGAGTGTTTTTAGGCTTGATCTTTTTCATTGAATTTTTCTATTAGTAACACAACACTGGTAAAATTTAGGTGTGGTAAAAAGTTTATAATGAATAAAATTTTTTTCCATGTTTTTCAGTTCAGTGATTTCATTCCTGCTCTCTTTCCTATGAAGCACTCATCACTGAAAACCTTACTTCAAATTGTTCTAAAAAAAAATACTTTTTGTATAGGGCTTCTAGTAGCTCATTTAATTAACATATAACTTCAGCTCAGGTCATGATGTGGCGGTTTATGAATTCCAGCCCCATGTCAGGCTCTGTGCTGACAGCTCAGAGCCTGGAGCCTGCTTCAGATTCTGTGTCTCCTTCTCTCTCTGCCCCTCCCCTGCTTGTGCTCTGTCTCTGTCTCTTTCAAAAACAAATAAACATTACAAAATTTTTAAAAATACTTTTTGTGTAAAGAAATACTGTAGTTTCAGTTTCTAACTCACTTCACATTCATTTTACAACACATTTTAATTAAAAAATTATTTAAAATGAAGGTTTAAAACATACCTCCCTGAACACCTAGTAATGGAGTATAATAAAATTTTATATAACTTTTAAGAAATTATTTTAAGGGTTAATTTAAAAAATCTAGCTATATCAACATGTGCTACTTGAAATTTTAAATTTTAAAATCATTATTAATTTTCTGTAATTAATACCAGTAAAGTGTTAACCATTTAGAAGTATTTTTATTTTAATAACTGATAGGCTACTAATCTTACATTGGATAATTACTTTGTTATCTATCAAGTAGTTTTCTGGGCACATGTATACATATGTGTTCTCCTTTATGTGTATATGTATATGTACGTATATGTACATATACACATATATACACACACATATTTATTGTTGTTGTTTCCTTAGCTAAAGCCTCAAAAATGAATGTGCTCAATTTGTTTCCTGAAGATGTTATTTTATTTTATTATTTTATTTTATTTCATCATGGTAAGTGTACTCTTTATCCCATCCCCTATTTCCCCCATCTTCCCACCCACTTCCACTCTGGTATAGTTTGTTACCTATAGTTAGAAGCCTGTTTCTTGGTCTCTCTCTCTCTCTTTCTTTCTCTTTTCCTTTGCTCATACAAAGGAGGAATGAATATTACAAAGGAAAAAAGACAGTCTCTCCAACAAATTATTTCTTAAATTCCACAATTCTACGTATGTGTAATATCATACAGTATTTGTCTTTCTCTGAACTGACTTATTTCACTTAGCATAATACCTTGTAGATCCATCCATGTTATTGTAAATTTTTTAATGTTTTTTTAAATTTACTTCTGAGACAGAGAGAGAGAGAGCGAGAGAGAGCAGGGGAAGGTCAGAGAGAGAGGAAGATACAGAATCTGAAGTAGGCTCCAGGCTCTGAGCTGGCAGTCAGCACAGAGCTGGACAAAGGGCTTGAACCCACAAACCGTGAGGTCAAACCTAAGCTGAAGTCAGACGCTTAACCGACCGAGCCACCCAGGTGCCCCCATCCATGTTATTGAAAACGGCAAGATTTTATTTTTTTTTTATGGCTGAGTAATGTTGTATATATATATGTATATAAAAGATATAGCATATTATATCTTGGCATATACCATATCTTCTTTATCCACTCACTTATCTGTGGACACTTGGTCTGCTTCTATAGTTTGGCTATTGTGAAAAATGTTTTAATAAACATTGGGGTGAATGAATTAGTGCTTTTGTATTTTTTGGGTAAATACTCAGTAGCATGATTACTGGATCATAGAGTAGTTCTATTTTTAACTTTTTGAGGAAACTTTACACTGTTTTCCACAGTGGCTGCCACAGTGTGCATTCCCATGAACAGTGTATGAAGGTTCCTTTTTCTCCACATCTTCACAAACACTTGTTTCTTGGGTTTTTTATTTTAGCCATTTTGAGAGGTGTGAGGTCTCATACTTCATTGTAGTTTTGATTTGCATTTCCCTGATGATGAATGATGAACATCTTTTCATGTGCCATCTTTGAAAAAATGTCTGTTATGTCTTCTGCCCATTTTTTAATCGGGTTATTTGTGAGGGTTTTTTTTTTTTTTTGGTTTTTAGATGTATCACTTCTTTATATATTTTGGATAGTAACCCTTTATCAGATATATTATTTCAAATATCTTCTTCTCATTTGGTAGGTTGCCTTTTAGTTTTGTTGATTGTTTCCTTTGCCGTGCAGAAGCTTTTTATTTTGATGTAGTCTCAATAGTTTATTTTTGCTTTTATTTCTCTTGCCTCAGGAAATCTATCTAAAAAAATTGTTGCTATGGCAGATGTCAGAGAGATTACTGCCTGTGCTCTCTTGAAGGATTTTTACGGTTTCAGGTCTTACATTTAGGTTTTTTATCCATTTTGAGTTTATTTTTGTGATACAGTTTCACTCTTTTGCATGTGGCTGTCCAGTTTTTCCAATGCCATTTGCTGGAGAGACTTTTTTCCATTGTATATCCATTCCTTCTTTGTTGAAGATTAATTGACCATATAATTGTGGGTTTATTTCTGGGTTTTTTTTTTTTTGTTATATTCCATTGTATGAGGTGTCTTTTTTTAATGATTTGATCTTTTTATTTATTTTTATTTTTTTTACAAATAGTTTATTGTCAAGTTGGTTTCTATGTAACACTCAGTGCTCATCCCCACAAGTGCCCTTGAGGTGTCTATCTTTATGTCAGTATAATACTAATTTAATTACCACTGCTTTGTAATATAACTTGCAATCTGGAATCCAGTTTGTTTTTCTTTCTCAAGATTGTTTTTACTATTTGAGGTATTTTGTGGTTCCAAACAAAATGGAAAGGTAACATTCCATTGGTAGGATTGTTTGGATTACAATCCAATGGTTGGATTGTTTGTTCCAGTTCTGTAAAAAAATGCTGTTGATATTTTGATAAGGATTGTATGAAATGTGTAGATTGCTTTGGGTAGTATGACATTTGAATAATATTTGTTCTTCCAACCTATGGGTATGAAATGTCTTTCCATTGAGTCATCTTTAATTTCTTTTATCAGTGTTTTATAGTTTTCAGAGTACAGGTCTTACACCTCTGTGTAAATTTATTCCTAGATATTTTATTGTTTGGGTGCAATTATGTAAATAGGATTGTTTTCTTAATTTCGCTCTTTGTTGCTTCATTGTATAGAGGAATGCAACAGATTTCTAGTTATTTGGTGGAGTGTTTAGAGTTTTTAGTTGTTTCTTGAACAGTTATGTATCATTGATATTCAATCTCATCTGATTCAGTTATTTCTTTTATTTTTTTTTAAATTTAATGTTTATTTATTTTTGAGATGGAAAGAGAGACACAGTGCAAGCAAGGGAGGGGCAGAGAGAGATGGAGACCCACATCTGAAGGAGGCTTCATGCTGCAAGCTGTCAGCACAGAGCCCAGTGCAGAGCTTTATCTCATGGACCGTGAGATCATGACCCGACCTAAAGTTGGACGATTTACCTACTGAGCCACCAGGTGCCCCGATTCAGTTATTTTAAAGATGACTAGCACAGGGACTATCACAAAATCCCCGTCAATAAATGCAAGTTTAAAATAAAAATAGTTTCCATGGGGCACTTGGTTGTCTCAGTTGGTTGAACGACTGACTCTTATCTCGGCTCAGGTAATGATCCCATGGTCATGGGATCGAGCCCTGTATTGGGCTCCACACTCAGTCTGGAGCCTACTTAAGATTCTTTCTCTCCCCTCTACCTGTCTCCCCCACTCATGTTCTCCTTCTCTAAAAAATAAAAGAATAAAATAAAATAAAATAATAGTTTCTTGGGGTTTTTTTACTTTTGAGAGAAAAAATATTTCTAAAATAAATTTATGCACTGAAAAGAGTTTTTACTCAGATTTATATGGGATATTTTTTTCATAAACTTTAGAAGAAATAGAGATGAAAATATAACTGTAGTTAAGAAAAGAGCTTGTTAACAAGATAATTTAAACTTAATGTCTCTGTTACATGAACTAGAAAAAATGTTTCACCCTACTTTATATAGAAAATTGTGTTAGTTTGATTTCAATTAAGAGCAGAAACCAAAATATAATTATACCTGCAAAAGACACATTTGTGTGTGGGGGATGATCAGGGAATTTGTGGAGGATAAAATGAGAGGGAGTAGAAGCTGTTGAGTGAGAATTCAGACTGTGATTCAAGTCTGATCACTATAGAGACAACAGGAAGATTAAGAAGAGTATCAAAACTGCAGTTTAATTTTGTATTAGTTTGCTAGGGATGGCATAACAAAGTACCACAGGCTGACTGGCTTAAACAATAGAAATGTCTTAAGGAGAGGCTAGAAATCCAAGATCAGGTGTCAAGCACAATTGCTTTCTTCTAGGGCTCCTTCCCATGGCTTGCAGATGGCAATCTTTTTCCTGTGTCTTCATGTGGTCTTCCTTTATGTTTGTGTCCTAATTTCCTCTTCTTATAAGGATGTCATCATATTGAATTAAGATTCCACATGAATTCATTTTACCTTAATTATCTCTTCAAGACCTTATATCCAAAGACAGTCACATTCTGAGGTACTAAAGGTTAGGTCTTCAACATATGCATATTGGGGCAACACAATTTAACAAACAAGTTCATTGAAAAGTTCAGCTAGATCAATGAGGAAGAAAAGTAGTTGAGAAGTTCTCTGTTTGACAGGAATGGATCCACATTAATACCCTACTCTGCTCAGTCACTGCCTGGGAGCAGTCCCTGGAAAGTGTAGATTGACACACAATGTGGGATCCATAGAAGCAGTAGCTGAGATCATAAGTAAATTGTTTACTCTAGCAAGAGAGCTAAGCATTGTTTTCATGGTTGTTGTGTGTTATGGCACCTGTGGGGCTCAGTCAGTTAAACACTCAACTCTTAATAATGGCTCAGGTTGTTATCTCACACTTTGTGGTATTGAGCCCCATGTTCAGCTATGAGCTGACAGTTTGGAACCTGCCTGTGATTCTCTCCTTCTCTCTCAGCACCTCCCCTGCTCATGCTCACTTTCTCTCTCTCTCTTGAAAAAAAAATTGTTAAAAAGTGTCTTAAGACCATGCATATTCATTTTACAAAAAGAGGCTTTGAATTACCAGTATTTTACTTTATTCAAATGGGTATTAATAATAGCAAAACTTATATTAAAGTTATAAATATCCCAAACTCTTTTGAAATATAAAGTCTGAAATATAATTTAGAGTGTTATTGAAAAATCTGGGATACCTAGGTGGATTAGTCAGTTGAGCATCTGACTCTTGATTTGGGCTTAGGTCATGATCTCATGGTTTGTGGGATCTAGCCCTCCGTTAGGCTCCATGCACGGAGCCTGCTTAAGATTCTCTCTGTCTCTGTCTCTCTGTCTGTCTGTCTCTCTCTCTCCTTCTGCCCCTCTGCACTACTCATTCTCACTCTTTCTCTTTAAAAACAACCTATGGACTCCATATATGACTTTGGAACAGAACAATGAATTGCATATTGGCAAAAGTACCTTATTCATTAGAAGAATGCACCAAGGAAGTCTGGCAACTACCAGAAGCCGGAAGAGGCAAGGAATGGACGTTCTTCTATAGCCCCCAGGGGGAGTGAGGCCCCAATTGACTTCTTGGTTTTGGGTTTGTGGTTCGCCTCCAGATTTCTGGCCTACAGGACTGTGAGAGAACAAATCTCTGTTGTTTTAAGACACCAAGTTTGTGGTAACTGTGTGAAAGCAATTTATAGGAATTTAATGCAAAAAGTATAAAGCAAAATTTATTTTGAGCAAACATTAGTTTTAGTGTTCATCCTAAATGTAGTTTTTAGTGAATGTATGTAAACTGCTCTGCAAAATGAAATTTTCCATCAAAATGGTGTGTCACTGACAACATAAATTTCCAGAAACTTTCATTTATGAGCCAGAATATAACTAGTAAACAGAGTACATCAAGGTGTTTAACAAAATCATTTTGTTTACTGAACGTTTTCTTAGTTATCTGGTAAATTTTTTCATCTGAAGTGTTTTGTTGATCTGCCAGTAGTTTTTTTTTTTTTTAATCTGTCAAGCACAGTGAAACTCAATGAACTATATGATAAAAGAATAAACCTTTTAAAAATATCTCTTTTCTTTTGCTACAGTATCCACTGATCTTAGTTTTATTCTGGACTCTTTTGAAACTAAAACCTGATGGGGAAATAAATGTATAACATGAATCTACATTCTAGCAAAACACAGTCAGTTATTGTTTAAAAGCATTTATTCTTAAATAAAGTCTTTAAAATTTGGCCTTTTACTCAAAGAAGTGATAACATTTAGAAGATTTATGCAAGTTTAGAAAAACAAGATGCTTGTAGCAGCCACTGAAACAAGAGACAATAGCTAACTGCCTATTTTTCAAGAAACTTCTCTGGGGTGTTCTTGATCTAGGTAATAAATATGCCCCTAAATTTATGTAGTTTCAGAAGTTTGACCTGTTGGCTACTCCCAATGGACCTAGTAATAGTCAGTACAATATCTTATTTATTTTTCTGGCCCCTGGGAATATAATACTAAACAAACAAACAAAAAGTGGGGGAAGCAGACAAAAACAAAAAAGTAATTATCAATTGTGTTAAGTAATGTGTAGAAAAATTAGACAGGGTAAGGTAGATATGATATGCCTTAGAATAGTTGCTATTTTATGAGGCTGGTCTGAGAACTTTTCACTACTGCAGTTAATTTGAGGATGTAAATCAAACAGAAATCTGGGAGAATATTCCAGGTGAAGGATCTAACAAGAATTCAGAGGGTGAAGCCAGGTCATGCATATTCTTGTAGGCCATTATTATGACTTTTACTGTGAGTGAGATGGAAAGCCATGGTATAGGTTTAGTTATGTTAATAATATTCAGTAGTGGAAAGTGAGAAGATTAAGATGATGAGTGATCATAATATTGAATGGATAAGTCACATAGATCCTAAATTTGTCAAAATGGTATTAGGACTCTGAGTGGTTAAGGCAAATGCTAAAATCATCAATGTATGAGAAAATGTACCCATAAAAGTAACAACATGAGAAGTTATAGATGACTTTATTGACATAAAGTCAAATATGGGGTTTGAAGAGGAAACATAAATGTTTGGGAAATGGCATTGAATGACACATACTAAACACACAGATGTTGAAGTGCATGGGATTGAAAAAAATAGCCTCCATCACAAGTACTACAGGAATAGCAATATTATGAAATGAACATCCCAAGTTTTTGTTTTTCTTTTTGTTTTTAATAGAGAGAGAGAATGTGTGTGCATGCATGAGAGGGAGGCAGAGGGACTTTCAAGCAGACTCAAGAGTCAGACGCTTAACTGACTGAACCACTCAGGCACCTCCAGCACCCCAAGTTTTAATTAGGGCAACAAATAAAGGAAACATTCAATAAATGACTTAGAATATGGGAAAGGATGATTTTTCTTTGTCATCATCAATAGACTATTTAGTGACACTGTTAGCAGACATATAAACCCCCAATTCAAAGTAAATATAAAAATAAGAATTTATTTAAATACACATGTAATAAGGTAAGAATGTAGAATTATAAATATTTGTAACAATTATGATAGTTTCTTATTCATGATAGAGATATGGTAGATTAATAATATACTTCAATCTTGTTTGATGTTGTGGAGTTTTAAACATATATGACCCTGTCACTGGTTGGTTTCGTTTCTTACTTTCCTTACACTTCACTTCTATTTTGTGAAAACTGAGTTAGCACAGACAAATTATTGACTATGCCAGAAAGTTCTTTGTGATTTTAATTGATAATTTTATGATAGATCCAAATCTCGAGATCTCACTGAATGTTCTTTGCAGCATTTGATCTGCTTCAAATGCTAAGGTGATGGTTGTGTATCAGACTAAACACTTTAATGTGTGTTTCAGTTGAGGAAATAGAAACAATTATATTTGTTACTCAGTTGTTGGTGCCATTTGGCTCTGGAAAAGTATCTAGGAAATGAAGAAAATCAAGATAATTTTCAGTGAGCCTTTACATCACTAATTGGCCCTTTAATGATTTCTGATATTTATTTACCTAAATTAAAATTTGTGAAAGTTCTCAGCTTAAAAGAAGTTTCTAAAAATGATTGTGAGACTGTTTTGTACCAAAAATAATAATTTAATCTGTTCAACATATTGAGGTATGCTGCTTTATCAAGTCAATTGAAATCATGGATGGGTTATTTTCCAGAAATAGGTGTCCTGAAGATATGCTTCAACTCAAAATATGTGTGAACCTCTTCCTCTTTGAGAATAAGTATGGACTTGTTGGACTCCTGAAACAGTCCAATTTTTGAAATTAGACTCAATAGCTATGATTTAATGATGCTCACACTTCTCAAAGTTATTTTCAACAACGAAATCAATATTTTCTGCCCTCTGTGAGTAAAACAGCTTTGGACTGACATTCAGGTGCAATCTACTTTAGTTGAGAAGCAACTTCCATTCATGTGACTCACACAAAAATGCTCCATTCCATTCCTCAGGAATAATCTAATCATTAACTAAGTGAAATAAGAGGAAACACTTTCCTTCTTAACATGAGTTTCCAGGGATTGGAGAAGAAAAAGTGGTCAAGTACTTATATTTCATATTTGTACTACAATATGTGAAGAATTAGTTCATACCCTTTATATCAGCAGTTTTTCTTAAAATGTAATGCAAAAATATCTGCTGTAGCACCGCTTTTATAGTTATTGCCCTCCTCAGTTTTAATCATTGTTTTTACTTAACAACGAGTTATATTGTTTAAGAAAGCAATTTTACCAATAATCCTATATGTTTTGTCTGGAGCATTAGTGTTTGTCATATACTGTATTTTTAGTGAAGAGGATTTTATGCTTCATTAATATTCAACAGTTTCACAAAAGGCAAGGCAAAGGGAATACTTCAAGTGGAGTCAGGCTCACTCAGTAAAATATAATTGTCCAGTTGTCATAACCATACTAGTGACTAGCTACAGTATTACAGTTTGGAAAGCAATAATTTTGGTCCCAGATTCAGATAGACCTGAGTATAAGTTCTATCCCTAAATGTCCATGGGCTTATTGTCTGGTTCCTAATAATAGCTCTTAACTTGTAGGGTTTTTACAAAGCTTAAGTATAGAAGTTGATTTTTCTCAACAACTGAGAGGATAGATTCATTCAAAAAAATCTTGTAGCAAAAAATGTTTAAGGCATATAAGATATTTAGCATAGAGTTTGCACATCAAAAAGTTCGTAAAATACTATTAGTTTCTAGCCAAGCTCATGAGACAGATGAATAAAACTAGAATCAAATGTATCATATTTCGAAGGAACTGTATATGTCATACATATCACAAAACTCACGATGACATAATATGGTACCTTCCTTCTCAGTGTTAAACTTGGAACCCCAAGTGATAAACAGAAAGTTGATCGACAAGAAATTAGAGTAAGGAGAGTTATTTAGATGAATCAATTATTTCTCATTACATCAATGTAGCCTAAGGTGCCCTCTACACATTTAGAATGGTCATGTAAATGGAACTATTTTAACCTTGTCTAAGGTTTTCTCTCTTTAAATAGCATTTAAATGTACTGCAATAGTTACTTCATTTGTTTCATGTTTCCAAAGCTCCCAGTATTTCTTTATGACTAGCACAGTTATTGTTGTTGTTTTTTAATAGATACATGACTGCATTCTACCCACAGTCAAATCTAGCACCTTTAGGAGTAGATAGCCTGGGTTCTAGTCCCATCCAAACTACTTAAGTTCTGAAATATGGGAATCTTCTCTGTTTCTCAGTTTCCTTTTCTATAGATTGGTTATAGTAGCTGGACTTATTTATATTGGCAAAAATGTTTTATTAAATAACGAAATGCTTGTTAAGTGACAAACATAGTACCTAGCAAGTACTGTCTGATGAAGATGGCTACTATTGATGAGATATAAAAGTTATTAGATTCCTGCTAGTTCTGAGTCATTCCATTTTGTTCTGTTACTTTTGCTCATTCCTACAAATATCATTTATATGTTGAATTTATACTTTAGTAGCTAGGGCAATTTTAATGTTCAAATTAGGGAGATAGCGTATTTTTAGTCTCTGAGAACCAAGGTACTTTTCATTAAACTGTCAGTTAATCCCAGCCAGTGTTGAGAAGATCAGTAGCAATTTATTTTATTATGTGTTTTCTGTCTCTTCACATTAGAATGTTAGCTCACATGGCAAGAATCTTGGTCTGTTTTGTTTCCAAGTGCATAAAAGGCACTCGACAGAAATTTACTGAACAAATGAATGAATGAATGAGGAAAATGGCATGAAATCAGTTCCAGGGAGTACAAATTAAAATTTCATCAGCTCTGTACTTAAAGAGTAAATATTTTTAAAAATGCCAAATGATTGATTCCTTTTGTGGGTAGTATTGATCTGATGCAGTGATGATGAAGACTTGTGCCATTTTATACCACATCTAGTACTTTAGATATGACAAAGCTAATAATTTAGAACACTCTGATTGCTTCGTTGCATTTTTTTTTGTAGGAAAAGAATATTAATCCTAGATCTTTTGTAAAATAATCATCTTACTTTGTGAAAAATAATTTTATTTAAATTCATATCAATCTTTTAGTCTGTAGAAATGCTGGTTGTTATGATTAACAGGTGAAAGAAAAAGTGTGAAAGTTAATTCTCTGAGTTTTAAAATAATCACATTGAAGGTACACGTGAGAAAAGATCAAAGTCCTAGAAGAAAGCGGTCATTTCTGACTTAATAATTCAAAAGGATAAGAGTAAAAATAGATATGGTTATTTTACCTAAGAAAAATAAATTATAAATGACAGCTAAATGAGATTTATTTTAAGAGAACACAGTCATTTTCAATATTCTTTTGGTTTATATATTTTGAAATATAATGACAACAGGAGAGAAAAATAGTGTTCTGAACTGGATAATACCGGTTTAATAACGTTATTACAATTTTATTCCTGGTATAGGATTGGCAATAACAGAGCAGGGGATTTATAAGAGCTAGTTAGAAAACACTGGGAGGAATTCCTGGGAAAAATAATGAAAATAGTTAAGGATGGTAGTGGATTGAGTATGATATACTATGTCCTTCAGAATTTTGTTTCCAGCATTATCCCTTACCAGATATTTCAAAGGCCTGCTGATAAAGAGTTACACTGAACTACTTGCTATTACCCAAGCATACTTTGTCTTTTTGAGCCTTTATTCCTCTAAAATGATGTCTCTTTTGTCTGAAATATTAACTGAAATGCCCAATATCAAACTCAAATATAAGTCCTTTCACAGAGATTCTTACAATAACCTGGGCCAAATGCGTCACTCATTTCAGTTCCTTGCTATGTGACTACATGCCAGGTTCTGTGCTGGAGGCTGCAGCTGTGACATGGCAGTGACAGTCTTTACTCATAGGAGGGATATTTATATCAGTCAGGTGTCACTCCAGGAAACAATAGCTCCTTATAGTTAATAGGCATTTCCTTCCAAACAACTTAAGTTACTGACTTCCTCTGTTGTCTTTGAGCCACCAACACGTATTCTGCAGTTACATTCTTATTTTCACTGCCTTTAAATTTAATGTAGCCAGATAACCAATCCAAGATTCCGTTTATCAAGAATATGTTGTTGCCTGGAGCCAATTCTTGTATAAAAAATCTGACAGAGCAAAGTATAGGAGACTGAAACAATTCTAAGTATTCTATGCAGAAAGAAAGAAAGGAAGGAAGGAAGGAAGGAAGGAAGGAAGGAAGGAAGGAAGAAAGAAAGAAAGAAAGAAAGAAAGAAAGAAAGAAAGCAAGCAAGCAAGCAAGCAAGCAATAAAGAAAGAAAGAAAGAAGAAAATGAAAGCAAGCAAGCAAGCAAGAAAGAAAGAATATAGGAAATTGGGCACTTACAAAATCGTTATAAAGGTTGGAGGAATGGACTCAAGGCTGGATCTCCTGAAATGAGTCCTAGAAAAGTGCAGAACTCTCCAGGTAGTTATTAATTCTGCCAAGATCAGGGAAGTGAGAAATGGGTTCAAACACACTTAGTGTAGCTCTGATCGGGAGATCAGGAATTTGGGATTAGGAGACCACTGCAGTCCTGTTGTAACTGCATCCCAATCCCGTGGAGCTGGTACCGGGACACAGGACTTCTGCCTCTGCCCAAACTATAATTCAATACTTGCAATGATGAAGACTGAACCCTGCTGCCTTTCTTGCCAGGAGTGAATAGCAAAAGAAGCATAAAAAGCAAAGATAATTTATGCTTCATCTGCCTTCAAATTTCATAAAAATGCAGTTTAAAATGTAGCAGAATCTAATTTGAGTCCCGAAACATGCCTTAAGTCTGCAAGGCAGGAAGATATACTAGCAAGGCTGGGAAAGGACCATATTCATATTCACCACAGGGAATTTTATACTTTGGCCAGCAATATGGAGGTGGGACGAATGCCAATGCCAGGTAACAATTACAGGATTAAAACGTTTCATGTAACCACGTAGTGCCAATATGAAAATCATGAATCACTCAGTTTATTGCACAATGTTACCACAGAACTGTGCAGAGGGAATTAACAAAGCACTCCAAAGAGGATCCAGAAAGGAGGTGTCACAACAGGAGCAGCGAGGCACCGGTCGGTCAGTGGTGGGTACTGTGACAAGCATTGGTCTAGATTGCAGTCAGGTGGCCTTGTACACAGACAGAGCCTCTGGCAGCACCTATCTGGAGCAGCAATTCTACAGGTACAGTGTGGGAAGTCAATCAGCCTTGCAGGGCCCTGCCCCAGACAGCTCCTTCTTTTAAGGGGTCTGCTTAGCTGGGTGTAAGTTTACAGCTGAGAGTCTGTATCAGCTTAGTTAGTTTGGTCTCACCAAATTCCCCCATGAACTTTCCAAACAAGTTTTTTTTTTAATAAAATAAAATAAAATTTAATTTAATTAATTTGGGGAGATAGAGATAGCAAGAGCAGGGGAGAGGGGCAGAGGGACAGAAAGAGAATCTCAAGCAGGCTCTAGCATGGAGACACACTGGGAGCTGGATCCCACCACCCTGGGA
The DNA here is from genome assembly GCF_008692635.1 of Crocuta crocuta. NCBI lineage: Eukaryota > Metazoa > Chordata > Mammalia > Carnivora > Hyaenidae > Crocuta > Crocuta crocuta. Next base: position 186,696 of record NW_027533089.1, on the reverse strand, counting down.
TCATGCCCTGATTGGAACTGAGAATCTGACCCTCAACTGACTGAGCCACCCAGGTGCCCCAAACAAGTTTTACTTGAGCAGTTTGCCACATTGCTCATCTGTATGAACACACTGGAAGTGCTGCATCAGACCTTGACAAAAAACTAAAATGGAAGTTGACATTGGCCACTGTGACTCCCATTTTGTCTCAGTCTAACTTAGCTTATTCTATGTCAGTAGGAGTTGCATGCAAAGCATCACACCATCACAAATAGAACCAGAAATATTATGGAAGGCAGTAGAATAGAGATCAACACAGTGTGTTATAAAAAAGGCAAAGGATAAACTCTACATAAATCATGAAGGAAGAGTAAAAATAAGGTGAGTTAGGTTAAGTATGGAAAGGACATCCCAGAAAGAAAAAACAGGAAAGATGTAGAACAGCATGATGCTTCTAAATCCATCACTAGGCTAGAAAGAAACACTAAAGTTTGGAAAGCCTCCTGTGTCCTGCTGGGTAGTTTGAACTGTATTCTGTACATAATGGAGAGCTACTAAAGATCTTTACATCTAGAATAACAAAATGAGATCTGCATTATATAGGTCATTCTGGCAGTGATGTAGAAAGAGATAAAATAGTTGGTGGGAGGAAACTAGAGTCAGGAAGAACAATTATTACATTATAGCAGCTTTCCAGGTGAGAGACAATGAGGTTTAAATTAAGGCATTTGTATATACTCTAAAACTTAACACATTGGATTTCAATTATGTGTGTATTTTTACTCTCCAATAGATTGTAAAATTCTCATCGAATGAGGCAAGTCTTATTAAACGTTTTGTCCTCAGAATTTAGCAGCATGATTAGCCTGTGATAATCTCACTAATTAATGAGACTGATTTGAATTCAAGATTCCTCAAAGAAAGTATCCATCAATATTACATTAAATACAGAATTAAGACTGCAACATTTTTAAATCTAACAATACAATTTTTCCTTCCTTCAACAAAACTCTGCGTGGAGAATGGAAAAGGAAAATAGTAAATTGCATGGAGTTATTATAATTCTGCTTTAAAATAGGACGGTAGCTGATTATTGTAAGTTAGCATAATTTAATAGCATAATATATTTTCTCAATTTATTCATATTTTTCATAGGGTTAAAACTATTTTCTAGGCATACTATAACTTGAGATCTGAATGGTTCTATCCTGATTCATGCTTTGACTGGGGGCAAGTAATTTAATCTCTGCTCTTTATTACCAACCCTGAAATTTAAGACAATAATTTTCCTTCTTTTTCATCATAGGCAAACACTGCAAGTTAATGAACTATTCATTATATAATGCTTGAATTTTTCTCAACTGAAATGGAAACTTATATAGCTATAAACTATTATTGTTACACTGTAGTATCAATAAATGTCTTTAGCTAGTGTATTGAAAGTGACTGTTGTAATTGGTTCTTGTTGAAAAGAATTATCTAGTCATTTCTGAAAGGAAGTTATTACCTATCTTCATAGCTAAGAAAATAAAATGAATAGGACAAGTTGTTAGAATTTTAAGAGGCAGCTCTGAAAATTGACAGATTCTGAATGAAGATAGGTATTTGGAAGGTAAGGGGTAGTACCCCAAGGTGAAAAGTAAAGTGGAAGAATAGTCACATTCCTTAGAGCATTCTCCTTTATCTTTTCCCATAACGATTTGGAAACTCAGTTCAAAACACTTTTTCCATAAAATCTTTTTTTATATGTCAACTCAGAATAATTGTATTCCATATATAAGAACATCTTTGGTTATACTTATTTTGCAGGTCTGGATTTATTCTATTAATATTGAACTTTGTGGGACACTATGGCTAGTTGGCTGAGTGGCCAACTCTTGATTTTGGCTAAGGTTGTGATTCCAGGTCCATTGGATTGACCACAATGTTTGTGGTTGTTGTTATTGTTGTTTTGTCCTTCCACATCCACACTTAGCATAATGCCCTACAAGTGCTGATTCTTTAGATAGCATCAATTGTTGGATAAGATCACAGAAGACATATCTAGAAAACACGCATTTTGTTTTAGCTATTCTTTCCCTCCTCCCCTTCTCAAATACCTGGCTTTGGATGCCTACTAATGATCTTTCATCCTTGTCTGAGACTTTTGCAAGCTAGAAGCAGCATGGGATGTAATAAAGCATGCTGTAAAGAGAATCAGATTGCTTCAGTTTGAATCTTATGTCCATCAATTAATATCAGCTTTGGGGCATCTTGGTGGCTCAGTTGATTAAGTGTCCTACTTCAGTTCAGGTCATGATCTCACAGCTCATGAATTCAAGCCCCACATTGGGTTCTCCATTCTCAGTGCAGAGCCTAGTTAAGATCCTCTGTCTCCCTCTCTTTCTGCCTCATGTGCTATCTCTCTCCTAAAAATAGATAAAACATTAAAAAAATTAAAAACTATCAACTTACATTCTGGGCAAGTCATTAACATTTCTTGAGATTTGATACCCTTAGCATGAGGTATAACATTTGCTTTATGATTTTCGAATGAAGAGATAATAATAATTACATTATTACTTATAGCTACCATGATTGGACTCTTATCATGTGCTTGCCTCTGTGGTAAATATTTTACACATATTGTCTTATTTCAGTTACACTACAATTAGATGAGATTGGCATCTTTTTACAAATATATTGCATATGAGAAAATTGTTACATATAAGTTAATTACATTGTCCCAAATTATAGGTCTAGTAAGCATTAAAAATAGAATTATAATATATGTTAGTTTACTTCAAAGCTCATGCCTGTAACCACTATCCTGTATGTAATGAAAATTCTACTATATCAAAACATGAACTTCCCATGAACACTGACATACATTCTTAAGAAGGCCTTTCACTTGCTGTACATAAAATATATGAACTGATTTTTCTCTTATATTTCTTTTCCATCCCACTTAAAAAATTGCTCTATATCTTATTCTAAATTTAGAGATAATTTCTCTACATCTTTAAGGTCACAACTGGATAATCTTATAATTCTTATGATTGGAATAATCTTACAAACTTATGATTGGAAAAAAATTAAGAAATGAAATGGATCTTTTAGTAGCATGTAGCTCACTTTTGAACATGGTCCAAATAACAAAATACCCCACTTTGGTCAGTGGAGTTATTGTTAGAAATTTCAGGTAACATGGAAAAGAAAATAGTATCATCTCATGCTGATGCAGCAGATATTTTGAAACAACTGGAGACTAGTAACTCTATTTAAATTATACCCTTTACATAAATATTGGGGAAGTTACATATTNACATAGCATAACCTTAACATGGAGGAGCTCATAGTCAAGAGAAGAGGGAGAGAAAGAAGAGAGACATTTCTAAAAATTCAAGGGATTAATAGGGTCAGGTTGTCATAAGAGCACAATGGGGAGAAAAAATACGAGGGAAAGCTTTCGCTGAAGGACGACATTTGAGTTAAATTTTGCTGCATAAATAGGGTTTTGCCAAGGACATTACAGAAGTTCTGTATATTTAACATGTGGAAAGCTTTTACAAGATATCTAGTACTTAAAAAAATGGGCAATTCTTATGATCATTGCTCAGGAGGGTTGCCAGTATTTAGTTCCATATAGTTCAGAATCCTTTGAAAATAAGTGAGTGCAAGCAAGAATGGTAGAATATAATGTCCAAATAAGAGCTTTTGTGCAGTCCTAAAAAGCAAATAGGACTTAGTCTTAATTTTAAGTAACAAAGGCAATATTCTCACATTTGCAGTTTAGAAATATCGTCCTACCACAGATTGATGAAAATACTAGAAACATGGTAAATTGTGCTTATCATTTATCAGATACTATATTAAGTGCTTATGATGTAATCAGATACTATAACAATAACTTATAATAGATACTTCATTAGATCATCATAACAAATTATGAAGTAGTGATTTTCTTTCTTTTATGGATAAAAACACATATCTTTCAATGTTTATTAACAGATCTGTATAGTAGGTTCAGGAACTGCACTCAACTTTCTTACACCAAAGACACACTCTTTTTGTCTTTGACTTTTTATAAAAGCAACAATCAAAAACTTAACAATAAATGAATAAAATAAATCTACCACCTCAGGAATAGCAAAAAAGGCAATGGATTTGAAAGATATAAATAAAATGTGAATACAATTTGGCAGTTTTATTTACAAATAGAGTTGTATAACTCTAAATGACAATTGCTTCAAGTAAAAATACATCTATCTTCAAAAATCTGTTAGAGAACAAAGTGTAATTACTTAAAAGTCCTTTGATTTCAAAGGTAACTTTTGAAAATCTCTGGGTTTAAAAAACAAATGGAAGGTTTAAAACAATAAATTGTAACTGAACATAGAGGTACATCTTGAACATAAATTGAATAGTCAGGTCAGGAATGTGCTTAATCAATCTGAAGTGCACTCTGGAAAAGATGTTAATAGTGACTAATAAAAATGGTTACTAAGCACTTTCAAATATAAAGTGCCATACAAGGTTAATAATGATGATCATCATTACAATAATACTTTTCACTTGTATAGCATTTCTAATCTAAGGAGTTCAGAAAATTATGGAGAATTAACACATTAATGCTGGCAATATCCTGAACAGGCAGCAAATGTTCAATATTTATAATGAATAATAGAGTAATCCAAACTCATATAAGACATAATAAAATTAGAGCAATAGCTTCAATTATTTTTTTATTTCCTCCTTGTCTTTATAAACTTATGCCATGCCTTAAATAATGGAAAAAAAAAAACTTCATAAAATCTTGGCACAAAAGCCATCCAGTTTAGCCTTTTTTTCTTAACTTTGTCCTTTTATCCCTCAACTTTGTCCTTTTTTTCCCTCTCAACATTATTATGAAACATGCAAGAAAACAAATGAATAGAACATTTCACCTCTGTTTATTACCTCTTTATTTGACAACTATTAACATTCTTTTTCTCTTGCACGTCCATCTTTGTTGATCTATTAGAAAGTAGTTTCAGGGGCGCCTGGGTGGCTTAGTCGGTTAAGCGTCCGACTTTCGCTTAGGTCATGATCTTGCGGTTCGTGGGTTCGAGCCCCGCGTCGGGCTCTGTGCTGACTGCCAGCTCAGAGCCTGGAGCCTGTTTCAGTCTGTGACTCCCTTTCTCTCTGACCCTCCCCTGCTCACGCTGTCTCTCTCTCTCCTAGAAAAAAAAAAAATTAAAAAAAAAAGAAAGTAGTTTCAGACATCAAAACTTTGCACCTCTCAATATTTCAGCCATATATCTCTAAAATAAGAACATCATTTAATATAACCATACTTTAATTATCATATATGCAGAAATTAACAGTTTACTACTCTCATGTATATGCAATTTTCTTCAATTGTCTCAATAATGTCCTATGTTTTGTTTTGAACCAGTATTCAAAACAAGTTTTGTTCTATTCACTGCATTCAGTTGTATTTTTCCAAACTTTCCTTTAGTTATGACACTGACTACTTTGAAAAAAATAAGATTAATGAGGCTAGAATGTCCTGCATTCTGGATATATCTTGTTTCTTCATGATACCAGTTAACTTTTCCCTTTCTACTATGTTTTCTCTAAAAGAAATTACATCTAAAGCTTTGATTAGATCAAGATTTTGCAAGAGTACCTATAGTTGATGCTATGACTTCATCAGTAGGCACATAAGTCAGGTTGCACTTGATGCAAATTTTTATCACTTGGAATTGTCTGAATGTCCCAGTGCCTGTCCTTTATGTAATGTATTTATTTCTGCCTCACAAGGTAACTAAATTCTTAATTATTTTTCCATGCCAATTTTTGGACAAGGAATTAGATTAGTCACAATGGTGACAAATGACTTTTACTTTTTCTTTTTATAAGTATCATATGGATGCAAATATTCTTGTTTATGCAATTAGTATTTTATAATTAATTTCTGTTATTATTTTTGCTTTGATGCTCCGATTGTATCAGTTGGAGCTGTTAAAAATCCTTCCTAGCTGTGACATATTTCTTTTGAGCCTCGCCCCTTCATTCCTGAGTGCTTCCTTGCTTTGACACCTCAGAGGTCCTAGGTTTACCTTGTACTTTCTCTGATGCAGTCTTGATTCAGTCATTCTTCAATAAGGGATATGGTATATAATATATATCTTTTTGCATAAGAAAGGAAGATTAGTAAGAATTTTTACATACGTGTTTTCTTATTTTTGCAAAAATAAAAACTGAAACCAAAATGAAACCAAAAATGAAACAAAAAAGTCACATAGAAAAGTTTGGAAATATGGTGTGAGGTATAATCATGGGGGAAAGATTTTGCTGAGTAAACATCTTTATAAAGTTTAGACTTTTGCACAATTTATTTTATATACCTAAAAAATAACTTAAAAAAAAGACAGCCAACCTAAAATTGAAAAAAAAATGAACTTGAACTTAACTCTATCAAATTGGTAACCTAACTATCTTAAAACATATTTTACAAATTTTTCAAATTATTTGACATTTCTTCTTTCAGAAGGTAGAATCTAATTAGACTTCCTTTAGAATATGGACTGGTCTCAGTGACTTACTTCTAATGAATAGAATATGGAGAAAAGAGTCCAACTTATAGAAATTGTCACAGCTTCCTTCTGGTTCTCTATGTCCCAGGACATGGAGAAAAGCAAGCAACAAATCTGGAAGCCACGTGTGGGTATCTCATCCAAAAGCTACCCCCCAGGAAAGAGTGTGATCAGGCTTTCATAAATCCATCTCCAGCTGTCCTTTCAGCCACCTTAACTAATGCTGCATGGAAAAGAGACAAGTAGATTTGTGGGCAAAGTAAATGGTTTTCCTGTTTCATTTTTCTTATGCTTTCTTGGTTTGTGATACAAGAATAGATAACTAAACAATAACATTACAGAGAAAATAATTATTTAATGTGACTTCTGAATGCAGAACGCTGTACATCTTAGGAAGGATGTGTTCAAAGAACAAAAAGAATCACAGGGAAACTTAAACTTCACTCCATAAATTAATGATGAAACATAGCAACTATTTTCTTTTAAGCAAATAAGGTCTCTAGGGTAAGGGTAAGGAGGCATGTGAAACTAAAAACCTTAAGTACTGTGAAATTACCTTTGAAATGGACAAATGTATTTGAAGATATTTTATGTATATACCCACACGCACACACACACATACACACACTAATACACACACTTCCTAGAGTTGTCAATGACATCCCAGATGTAACAAGTACACATAGCATCCAGAAGTTATATTTTAATACAATTTCCCTCAAACCCCATTCCTAGCTCACTCAAGCTGTTTGTTGTTAGAGATCAATAAAAGTATACACTGGGGCACCTAGGTGGCTCAGTTGGTTAAGCGTCTGACTTCGACTTAGATCATGATCTCACAGTTTGTGAGTTCGAGCCCCGCTCAGGCTTGTGCTGACAGCTCAGAGACTGGAGCCTGTTTCAGATTCTTTGTCTCCTTCTCTCTCTCTGCCCCTCCCCCACTCGCTCTCTGTCTCTCAAAAATAAATAAATGTTTAAATAAACAAAAATATACACTAAGCTCTTTCTACTTCCCATTAAATTTTCAATGACCTTTCATTTTGTTGCTACTCAGACCAATACTTTCAACCTTATTCCAGGTCTACCTGGCTCCAGATCATATCCAACTGTATTCACGCCCTTTGAACATGACCATAAAATTTGTTTGGGTTTATATTCTTGGTGTTTTCTAATATCTAAGTTTGCTACTGGATATAACATGAGACTCATACAGCACACTCAATGATTCTAAGATACACAGAGGGGCTCTTGAGTGGAGCAGTCGGATAAGCACCAACTCTTGATCTTGGCTCAGGTCATGGTCTCAGGTTCACAAGTTGGAGCCCTGCATTGGGTTCTGTACTGATGGTGCAGACCTCGCTTGGGATTCTGCTTCTGCTTCTCTCTCACCTTTCCCTGCTTGTGCCCACACTCTCTCTAAATAAATAAATAAATTAAACTAAAAAAATTTAAATATGTGGGCATAGGGATTTTATTTTTTATTCTGCCTACTTATGTCTCTTAATCTTGCTATGGTGATCAAAATGGATTGAATTAGCAATGATAATGTGGTAAAGGGAAACATCCCCAGGCTTGGTGCAAGTCTAAGTAGCTAGCTATAAGCTACCTGGTATAAGCCTTCTACCTATTAGGAAAAATTCTGTAAGATATTATTTTAAGAAATTTAGAGTTTAGGTTTAAAAAAAAAGCATAGGCAATGCAGAAGCAGATTAGGGAAAATGAAGAATTAAAGCAGATTAAAGCAGCTGAAGTACACAGAGAAAGAGATTTAGAAAAAATTGGAGGTAGAGGAGCTGGGTCATGGAGTCACTAGAGTAGTAAGAGCTAGGTGTCCCCTTGACGAATGGATTGGGCTGAGTTAGCAAAATTACTGCTGAACCACTACAATTGCTTTTGAATCCAAAATAGCACCAGTTATTGCTTTTACTCTTCCAGAGAACTGTTTGACTCAATAGACTTTGCTTCTTACATTTGTATCTTTATCTACCGAGAAACCACATCATTGAAAATATCCCCAATATATCTTTTTTTCTTTGTGGCCTAGAAGACACAAATGAAAACAGACTTCTCAGTATTCTCTGTCTTTAAATACTTTGAGCTACTGTAAAGGTCTTATGCTACCTGCTCTGGAACTGAAAACCTGATATTAGTCACCCTACCTCTAGCCTTCACGTAGATGTGATGTGATACTTTTATTTATTAATTTAATGTTCATCGAGAAGTTAATTGTATTCCAGGAGCTCTGCTCTGGGGAGGATATAATCCATGTCTAATAAGGGAAACAATCAAATTGTTATAATTAATAATATAATCTGTTATGTGCTATAATAGATTATGTATTTAGGGCTGTGACATCAACAATAAGGTAAATGAACCTTATTTAGTTGGTCAGGAGAGGGCTAATAGAAGCCATAATATTTATGCTTAGTTTAAGGTGAAAATGTAGTAAATAAGAAGTTAAAGAGACTTTGGGACAGAGGAATGCCAAGAGTTATGGTGTTGTGGAAGATACATATTTTTGGAAAATGAGGGAAAACGAGATACTGTGTTGAAACAGGTAGTAACATGTAAGCAAGTAATAGCACTAAGGTAACAAGTAATAACACTAAGGAAAATAGAGGTTTCAAGTTATTTTAATTTGACTGGATAACACAGCTATGCTACAAAAAAAGACCTAACATTTTAGGTCATTTGCACAAAAGCTACTTTTACTGTGAAATGTTTCAAATTACTTGTTCCTCCATAGCTGGCTATGTATTTAGCCAAAGTGTGTCAAAGTTCTTTTTTCATTCTTTCTGTAATTGAAATCAAGTGAATTGGTTTGCATTAGTAGATATGTTTTTTGTGTTTATATTAAACATGTTTATTTTGAACATTATGTCTTATGACCTATTATAGGCTTAATTAATTTCAACTGACTATATCTCAAGTAATATGTTAATGTTTTTAATTAACAATCTCAAATGATACATGAAAACTGTATTCCTAAATATGAGCTTTTATGCCTTGAGCTTTTGGATAAAGATTCCAAAGAGAAGTGGGGGTTAAATATTTTTACATGCCAAAGAGAAGTCCCAGATTATCGAGATCTCAGTGACCCTAAACTGCTTTTGAGACCTGTAGCTCTAACCCTACCTCCAGGTTATATAAATGGATAAAGAATAATCAGGAAGACAGATTGGTAGTGAGAATTTCCTTGGAGAGTTTGGTTGGAATGCTATGATTTTAGGCGTGCACATCCATTTTTTCCACTCTCCAATGAGGTGTTTATCTCAGAGCAAATGGGACAAGAGGCTTTGAAGAGAATGGTGTTTTGTTTTTTGTTTAATTTTTTAAAATGTTTATTTTTTTTAATATTTTGATTTATTTCTAGGAGAGAGAGAGAGACAGCGTGAGCAGGGGAGGGTCAGAGAGAGAGGGAGATACAGACTCTGAAATAGGCTCCAGGCTCCGAGCTGGCAGTCAGCACAGAGTCCGACGTGGGGTTCGAACCCACGAACCGCGNCAGAGAGAGAGGGAGACACAGAATCTGCAGACAGGCTCCAGGCTCTGAGCTGTCAGCACAGAGCCCGACGCAGGGCTGGAACCCATGAACCGTGAGACCATGACCTGAGCTGAAGTCGGACACTTAACCAACCGAGCCACCCAGGCGCCCCGAGGATGGTGTTTTTAGAATATATAAAACTCTATTCTCTGGAGTTCAGAGTAGAATTTTGACTTTAAAAAATCTAAAGGTCAGAACTGCTTGGAATTGCCCTGATAGGAGAACAGAAAGGAAGGACTGAGCTTCTAGAGTTTGGCAGAAAAAAATGTTTTTTCATGGGCCAAACTGAATAATGTAGAAAGTGTTTGCTTATTTGGGCATGGATCATTTCAAATAGACCCTAGCCATAACTTTAGACCTGCCAGAGCAAGAGTTAGTGCTATAAGGAGGAATGTAAGAAGTATCATAGGCATTCAGTTGGTTAATTGTGCCAGGGAATGGTGCAAGGGAAATTTTTGATAAGTTCCTCTGAAAAATGCAAAAAGTGCTGCTTGAGAGTGAGAGCTTTAGCAGTTAAGAATTAAAACAAATCCATAACAAAATAAAAGTTTTGCCTTACTAGCTTGCTGAAATTATTATAAATCTGAAATAATTAAGGTAGTATCAAATATAGTGGAATAGAGCTCAGAAAAGCACTAGCCACAAAACAGTAATAAGTTGACTCCATCAAAACTAAAAACTTCTGTTCATCAAAATAGGTTATAAAGGGGTACGTGAATGGCTCAGTTGGTTAAGCGTCCAACTTCAGCTCAGGTCATGATCTCACGGTTAGTGGGTTTGAGCCCCGCATCGGTCTCTGTGCTGACAGCTAGCTCAGAGCCTGGAGCCTGTTTCGGATTCTGTGTCTCCCTCTCTCTCTGACCCTCCCCTGCTCATGCTGTCTCTCTCTCTCTCTCAGAAATAAATAAAACATTAAATTTTTTCTAAAAAAAGAGGTTATAAAGAAAATGAAAGGATAAGTAAAAAACAAGTCATTGAATGGAAAATTATTTACAACACATATTACTGGCAAAAATCTCACAATATACAATGGATTCCTACATATTAATGAAAAGAAGAAATCCATCAGAAAAATGATGCAATATTTCCACAAGCACTTGAATAAAAAGGGACTCCAAATGATCAAATGGTATCATCTTCATTGATCTTCAGGAAAACATACATTGATAATGAGGGGAGTCCACACTGAAACCACCTAAGCTACAAGTACACACCCACTAGATCTACAAAAGTTAAAAAAATATGTAATGATACTGTGTCAGGCATAGAGGAAAATGAGAACTCTCATACCATGATAGGAGTATGTACCATTGCAACCATTTCAGAAAACTAGTTTGGCATTATTTAGTAAAGTTGAATGTCAATATACCACCTGGTTCAGTAATTCCTTTGTTGGGTAGGGGCACTTTTTCACTATGCACCAGAAGGCAGGTACAGGAAGTTCATAGTTCATTTGTTTCTAAGTGTTCCAAACCAGAAACAATCACTAGCTGACCAACAGAATGAAATAAAATGGACTATATCCTTAATATGACATAGAATACAGCAATGAAAATGAACAAGCAACAACTATTCACCAAAACATGCATGAATCTCATAAAGTAATGTAGAGAAAAATAAGCATAAAATAATATTTATGTTGCAATGTTTATATAAAAGTTGGGAATGGTGATGTTTCTATAAAGTTTAAGACTGGGCAAGACTGGGCAAAGCTACATACTCTTTGGGACACATTCATAGGAATTAATATACTTAAAAAAAAACAATCAGACAAAGAACACATTATCACAGGAGCCAAGATATGATTACTTGAGCAGGGAGAATGTTGTGATCAAGGAGTAAACAGAAGGTATATCTGACACCTTTTTGTGTGCTTTTAAACTGGGGTAGTGAATATATGAGTATTTCCTTTGAAATTATATTTAAACCTTACACATGTTTTATGTATTTTTCCAAATATATATTAAAGTGAAAAATTTTTTTAAATCAGTAGCATGCCTAATGTTGCCAAGTTGATAAGCAAAACGCATTTACTTTTTATCTTTGATTTAATAACTGTGTTTCATTTCCTAGACTTGAATACAGTTAAGGGTGGGTGTGAAACAACATTCTAGCCAGTAGAATGTGAGTAGAAATAACATGCAGACTCTGTGACTTCGAGCATAAATATTTCCTATATGTGGTCCTCCATGGTTATTCTCGTTCAGCTGATACAATGGAAACACCAACTAAGATCTTCAGAGATACCATTTGATGTTGACAGAGCCCCTAGCATCCTGAATGGACCTGTATGATTGTATGCAAGCAAGAAGTAAGTGTCTATTGTGTTTGAACCCTTAAATATTTTGGCCTACCGTATAATATCTAAAAATTTTCATAATATTAGAAGGACAGCAACAGGTTTTATGTTTGCACAAATCTCTCTCTGAACACTTAATTTTTTGTAGGCTGTAAGATATTTTTTTAATGTTTATTTTTGAAAGAGAGAAGAGAGGGAGAGAGAGCATGAACAGGGGAGGGGCAGAGAGAGGGGGAGACAGAGAATCCCAAGCAGACTCTGCACTGTCAATACAGAGCCTGATATGTGGGGCTCAAACTCATGAACCCTGAGATCATAACCTGAGCCGAAATCAAGAGTCAGATGCTTAACCGACTGAGCCACCTAGGTGCCCCAAAGATAATTATATTTTAATTCCCAATAAGTAGAGACAAGTCTCTGATTAGGTGTTTTAGGGATTTTTATTTACTATCCAGGATAATCTGTGTCTATAACTCAGGTAAGGAAGCAGTAGTAACACGGTTTAATGCAATAAGGAGAAGTTTGATCATTTTGTGATTTAAACAATGTTTATGTTTCTTATTATGTTCTGACATAATTAAGGATTTAATAGCTTTTTGTCCTGATCATAGTCCCAGAGGGGACTAATCTGATGAACTGTGGATTTGCTCCTGTTTAATAAGAAAATACCAACTTACTCTGCCTGAGTAAGCTTTGGTAGCCTGTATCATTTAAGCAATTTGTCCTTTTTATCTAAATTGTCAAATTTATTGTCATAAAGTTGGTCATCCCATTCCTTTATTGTCTATTTACTATCTATAGCACCTGTAGTGATAACCTCTCATTCCTGATTTTGGTTATTTGTGTCACCACATATTACTTTTGAATTAGCATGGCTATATTTTTATTAATTATACTTATCTTCTAAAAGAAACAGATTTTGATTTTACTGATTTTATCTACTGTTTTCTATGTTGTAATGCATTGATTTTTGCTCTTATTTTTTGTTATTTATGTCATTCTGATTACTTTCGGTGCCATTTGCTCTTCTTTTTCTGGTTTCTAAAGTTACATTACAGTTACTGATTGTTCCTTCTTAACACATGTATTTAATCCTATAAATTTCTCTCTATGTAATATTTTAGCTGCACACTTCAAATTTTGATATGATGTGTTTTCATTTCATTCAGCTCATATTTTTAAATTTCTCTTTTCAGTAATTTTTAGACTCATGGATTATATAAAATTTTTGTTGTTTCTAAATATTTAGTTATTTTCCAGATCTCTTTTTGTTTTTGTTTGTAATGTAGTTCTATTATTGTCAGGAAACATACTTTACACAACTTGAAAAATTTTCAATTTACAAAGGCTTATTTTATGGCCCAGAATATGGTCTATTTTGGCAAATGGTTTATTGCACTTGAAAAGAAGAGGTATTCTGCCATTGTTAGATGATATGCTTTACAAATGTCTATTCAATTAAGCTGGTTGATAGTGCAGATCAATTCTTTTATACTCTTAATGAATTTCTACTTGTCCTATTAATTACTGAGAGAAAGGTTATTGAAATATCTGTTTATAATTGTGAGTGTTCAGTTCTATCAGTTTTTGCTACATATGTTTTGAAGATCTGTTATTAGGTACATAAACTCTTAGGATTATTATGTTCATTTTTCATGATTCTGAAAGTGATGTCCCTAGTCTATGACAATAGCTTTTCTTCTGAAACTTCATTTTTTTCCTATTAATATAGCCATAAAGTTTGTGTGTGTGTGTGTGTGTGTGTGTGTGTGTGTGTGATTAGTGTTAGTATGGCATAACATTTTCTATCCTTTAATTTTACCTTATTTAGATCTTCATATTGATAGAGAGGTTTCTGCAGGTAGCATATAGTTGAGTCTTGCTTTGTAAATCTGACCGCACAATCTGTCATTTCAATTGTGCTTAGATAATGTACATGTAATGCAATTACTGATAGAGTTAAACCTATACCTACAATCTTGTTACTTGTTTTTATTTGTCCCATATGTTCTTTTCTCATTTCCTCATGTCCTTCTTTTTTTTTTAATTATGTATTTTTAAAATTTTTGTTTATTGATTTCTTTTTGAGAAAGAAAGAGAGAGAGTGAGTGCCAGTGTGGGAGGGGGAGAGAGAGAGAGAGAGAGAGAATGGTAGAGAGAGAATCCCAAGCAGGCTCCATGCTGCCAGCACAGAGCCCAATGTGGGGCTCGAACTCACAAACTGTGAGATCATGACCTGAGCTGAAACCAAGAGTTGGATGCCTAACCAACGGAGCCACCCAGGGTCCCTTAAATTTATGTTTTTAATGATTCCATTTAACCTTCTTTGTTGGCATCTTAGTTAAAGTGTTTTGTTTTGTTGATTTAGTAGTACCTTTCATGTTTATAATATGTAACTTTCATTTATCCAAATCTACCTTCAAGTGATACTGTGTGATTCCTTGTATAGTCAAATATACAATATACATCCATGTCCCCCCTCCTGGCTGTTGTGCTATTTTGTCACACATTTTTATTTTATTTCCACATAGACAATAAGCTCCACAATTCATTTTTTATTGTTTTCCTTAAATAGTCAATTATCTTTCAAATAAATCCAACTAATATGAGACAATTTTTTTTTGTTTATTGATATTATTACTATTTATGGTATTCCTCGTGCTTTATGGAGATCTAGATTTCTTTCCTATATAATTTTTCTTCTGCCTAAAAAAATTATTTTACTCTATATGTACATTTTAGTACAGGTCTGTTGATGATGTCAGCATTTCCATACTGAAATATTCTTTTGCCTTCATGTTATAAAGATATTTCACTAGGTATAGAATTGATTGTTTGTTTTTTCCTTTGAATATTTTAAAGATCTTGCTCTTTGTATGCTGGATTGTATTGTTTTGACAAAAAAATCTGCTGACATGCTTATCTTTACTCCTCTGTGTGTAATGCATTTTTCCTCCCTTATCCCTGGCTGTTATTTAAGATTTTTCTTTTTATCACTGGTTTGAGGCAACTTGATTGATATGCATTGCTGCGATTTTTAATATTTTTCCCTCTTCTGCCTGGTGTTTATTTAACTAATTGGCTCTGTGGGTTTTCATCATCTGTGGAAATTTTGGGACCATTATTCCTTCAAACATTTCTTGTTACCCATTACTTTAAGTATGTATATCAGGCCTTGTTAAGTCTTTCTAGAGACCACAGATGTTATATGCCGTCCCACCCCTCCACCCAGGAGACTTTTCTGTGCATTTAATTTTTGATAGTTTCTAGTGCTGTAATTTCAAGTACATTTATCCTTTTTCTGCCATATCTATTCTGCCATTAATCCCATATAGTTTTATTTTTTATTTCATATATTATACTTCTCACCTCCAGCATTTCAATTAGAGGATTCTTAATATCTTTCCTGACTCTACTTCACATATTCAGTTTTCCTCTGACTTTTTGAACATATGGAACCAGTTATAATGGTATAGTAATGTCCTCATTTATTAATTATATCAAATGTGACAATTCTGGATCAGTTTAGATTTATTGATTTTTCTACTCCTTATGACTTTCCAGTTTCTTTGCATGCCTGGCAATTTATTACTGGAAATAAGTTTACTTTTTCATACTGTAAATATTCATGACCTTTGTTCTGGAACATGGTAAAGATATTTGGAAACATCTGATCCTTTTGGATCTTTGTTCTATAACTTGTTTGGTTGTATCAGGGCAGCCTTCAGTCTGAGGCTATTTATTTTTTTCATTCCCAATACAAAAGCATCCCTGGTGTCCTACCTGATACCCTGAGATTATCTACCCTGGCTTGTGGGAAATAAGGACTATTAGCATCCTGTGTGAACTCCAGATCTTCCCCCTGAATCATTCAGGTGACTCTTTCCCTGGAATTTCCCCATGTATGTGTACTGACCAGACTCAGCTGAACCCTCAGTTCTCTGCAGGTCTTCTCTTTCCATTTCTCTCTTGTCCAGTGTTTTCCCTGTATATTCTAGCTTCTTTGTTCTCCCCAGATTCCCATTTCACCTTTGGAAATTGTTGGATTCTGCCTGGCTTCTTTCACCTTGCACTGAGTCCCAAAAACTCTCTAAGGCCATAGGTTGAGACAATCTGAGGGCTTACAGTATGGTTTCCCTTTCTCGCAGGGCTTGCTGCGCTTTGTTGTGGAATGTCTAGCATCTTGGAAATAATTATTCCATATATATATTTTTTGGTTTCTTCATTGTTTTAGATGAAAGGTTAAATCTTGTCTCTTAGCCTGAGCAGAATAATAATTTACTTTTAATTGCCTATTAGTTATAGATGCTTTTGCCCATATGATAGCTAGGAAACTAACACTTTCAAATTTTAATCTGTTTAAGGGACGGTAATATTAGAATATTAGAAGTTAAAATTTAATATTAGATTTAATATTAAAAGTTAAAATTTTGCATGTCTAATTTACATATGTATTTAAGCATGAGAGACATCAGTTCCTTTCAGGATTTAAGTGGTTCCATACCTGGACAATTATACTGTCAATTCTGAAAAAACCACCTATCACCAATACACAAGAAGGCTATGGCATCTTTTCCAGACTCTGGCTCATTTGGGATGATGCTCAGAGGTTATGATGCTGTGGTTTAGGCATCAGCAGTGTGCTGTGGTCTGCCACTGTGCCTGTCCAATGTGCACAACTGTAGTTCCTGATAAAAGTGGTTCTCACATAGATTTACTGATGCCAGCAGGCTGGGTCCAAGGACCCAGAGAGGGTTTCATAAGACGAGCCAGGATGGTCCTTGGTTTCTTGCAGGATAGAAATCAAATGCAAGACAGCAGGAAGTGAGAGTGGAGTTTTTTGAAGACATAAAGAAGTCTGATACAGACAGACCATCTGGGAGACACGAAAAGAAAAGNTCTGGTGTACATGTCCTCTCAGGCATCCAGGAGCTGGCTAGAACAAAGACAAGGCCTAGGTTTTATTACCTGGAGCAAGAAGATCTTGACGTTGCAGTGTCTAGAGCTGATGGTCGGAAATACACATATGATAGCTACGTCTGGTCATTCTCACCTGGTTTACCTTAGATATTCCCTGACAAGGAGGACATACACTATGTGCATTCTGAGGCATTTGTAAAGTGGGGTGCAGGTCCTAACAAGAAAAGAAGCAGGAAAAGAAGCAAAGAGCAAATTCTTATGAAGCCCTTCATTTTCCCTATCTCGTTACCTTCTAATTCATCTTTTAAATATGTTCTCCTTTGAAAGTAAATTCATAGCTCTTTGCAAAACATTTTTAAATTAAAAATTATAATAAATAATCTTTTGGGGCACTTGGCGGCTCAGCCAGTTAAGTGTCTGACTCCTGATTTCAGCTCAGGTCATGATCTCACAGTTTGTGAGTTCAAGCCCTAGTTGGGTAGCAGCGTGGAGCCTGCTGGGGATTCTCTCTCTCTCTCTCTCTCTCTCTCTTTCTCTCTCTCTCTCTCTCAAAATCAATAAACTTAAAAAAATTAGTAATCTTTTAAGGAAATAATTTTATCATTTAGGACCTTTCCCTTTCTCACTCTCACCCTTTCCGCTGATAAACTAGAGAAGCTAACTTCAAGTCAAACCATATCTTTCCACAAGATGTGTAATTTTAGATAATCTGGGTTTACTGCCAAACTCTCCCTTTAATTTTAGTTGATTCAAGCCATTAACGTTAAATTCTTCCCTAAACATGTCTAACACAGAAGTTGATTATTTTACACTTTCATGAAACTATCTCAAGACCTCCTAGCATATTGGATCCCCTGAAAATGAAGGTTTTTAAATTTAAAAACATAGACATTTAGACCAAACATGTAAATACTTTACTAAATCAAACCAAAGTCACATGCATTTATCTTTAAAACAGAAATTCACAAAAAAAGATTAACATTTATTTTTCTTGTGAGTATTTTGGTATATTTATTCATTACACTTTTATATCTCAATTACATACTTTTAATTTTCCACTTGGAAGATAGCTATTCTGAATAAAAATTTAGTTTCATGATACTGTCCTCTGAATGCTATATTGAAATAATCCAATTAACTTACACAAATTGTGGTGCTCCAAGGGCATTCTTCTTTTTCAGAGGAGAAGACTATTAAAACAAAAATTAATACTCACAAATGAAAGCATGGTTATACAGAGTTCTTTTTTTCTGCTGATTTACCTCACCTTACCAGCCCAAATTCTCATAGCACATTCTTATTTCTATATTTCTAAAATTAGTTACAAGTAATTCTCAGGTCTCTTTTTACCCCTTTCAAGCCCAAATTTTGACAACTGTTAGACAATATATCTAGAAGGAAAAAAAAAAATCAAACCTGTTCCCCTCTAAGTGTTACTATCCATAAGTGTAAATAGATAGTTCATTTCTAATATATTCTGGATAGTGAAATTAATTTGTACATGCTTATCTCTAGTAATATCTTGAGGTATAGTTTTTTTCAAGCAAATTTGTAATTATTGTGCTCTTTTGTTTGGCATAAAAATCTATATATTTACATTCGGGCAAACTTGTTAATTACATAATTTAAATCCTAAATGTGCTTATTATTTATCTATTTAATCTATTGATTTTATGAGATAGTTATGTTAAAATATTCCACTATGGAGGCGGCTGGGTGGCTCAGTTGGTTAAGTGTCCAACTCCAGCTCAGGTCATGATCTCATGGTTTGAGCCCCACTGACAGCCCAGAGCCTGGAGCCTGCTTTGGATTCTGTCTCCTCTCTCTCTGCCCTTCCCCCACTCACACTCTGTCTCTCTTTCTCTCAAAAATAAACATTAAAAATTTTTTTAAAAATACTCCAAACATAGCTCTATCGATTTGTTCTTTCGTCTTTGAAAGTTTTTGGTATATTTCAAAGTTATGTTGTTAGCTACTTAAAGATTCAGGACGTCCCACCTTAGGGATTACTTCTTTGTGAAATTTGCTCTTCCCCTCCTGATTATGCTTTCCACCTTCAATTCTATTTTGTCTGGCATTAATATTGTTTTGGTTCCTTTTACTTAATGTTCTTTCTTTGAATTAGTGCTAAGCAAGGAGAAAATTGTATATGCTCTGTCTGTCATCTCTAACCAAAAGCTTTAGTAGGTTTTATTTATAATTCTCTCAGACTTTCAATGTGGGTAGTTCCAAAGATCTTTTATTTGATGGTTTTATTCTGAGAAGACATACACAAACTGGGAGAGCTGAAAGAAAGCTAAACTTGAAGAGAGGAGGTCATCACAGAGGGGGAAATCATGGGTAAGGGAAATTTTCAATAATCATTTTCATTGGTGGTGTAGGCAGGAGGTGAGAGTCATAGGGAGAATAATTACATATCTTTAAAAACATTTCAGTGTATTTGAATATTTGGTGTTTGATAGTATTCTCTTCAATCTATCACAAAACCCTCAGTTATATCTATACTTTCCATCAATCTTTTAAATGCCATCAGCACATGTGTATATGTGTATCTTTTTATTTTGATGATAAAGCTGAGATTGGTCTCCAGGTAAAAACAGAGACTGACCATGGTGACCTACTCTTTTTGAGTCACAAAAATAAATGGTTACAAAAATGTCACAGTGTCTGACTTTTTATGTCCGTGTTTATTTTTTATGTCCATGTTTAATCCATGCTTACTGGAAAAATCAAATCAAAATTAAAGTCAATATGATTTATTCTCTATCACCTAATTTTTTATTAAATCTTTCATTGAAATTTTTACTTTCAAGTCTACTTTTTTTTTAAGTTTTTTTTTTTTTTTGAGAGAGAGAGAGCATAAGCAGGAGAGGGGCAGAGAAAGACAGAGTGAGAGAGAGAGAGTGCAAGAGAGAGAGAGAGTGCGAGAGAGAGAGAGAGAGAGAGAGTGAGAATCCCAAGCAGGCTCTGCACTAACAGTGCAGAGCCCTATGTGGGCTTGAACTCATGAACCATGATATCATGACTTGAGCTGAAATCAAGAGTTGAAGGCTTAACTGACTGAGCCACCTAGGTACTATTAGAGTTCTACTTTAAGTAGACTCTTTAGGGATCTAAGACAATACCAATAAATGGTGTATTGATTCTTTTATATATAACAGTACTAACTTGAATTTTAGATTGTGGGCCATAGATGTAACGTGCACAGATGCCTTTACAAACTGTAGTCTCTATCCCTACTTTCTCTTTGAACTTTAAAATCTCCCATGAGGAGGGGCGCCTGGGTGGCTTAGTCGGTTAAGCGTCCGACTTTCGCTTAGGTCATGATCTCGCGGTTCGTGGGTTCGAGCCCCGCGTCGGGCTCTGTGCTGACTGCCAGCCCAGAGCCTGGAGCCTGTTTCAGTCTGTGACTACCTCTCTCTCTGACCCTCCCCTGCTCACGCTGTCTCTCTCTCTCTCTCTCCTAGAAATAAATAAAAACATTAAAAAAAAAACTTAAAATCTCCCATGAGGAGACAGAGGAAAAAGTATTTGGCTCATTTTTTTTTCTGGATTATTTATTTCTTCTTCAACATTTATTTTATTTATTTATTTATTTATTTATTTATTTATATTTATAGTTTATTGTCAAGTTGGTTTCCATGTAGCACCCAGTGCTCATCCCAACAAGTGTCCTCCTCCATACCCATCACCCATGTTCCCCTCTCCCCCACCCCCACCAACCTTCAATTTGTTCTCAGCATTTAAGAGTCTCTTATGGCTTGCCGCCCTCCCTCTCCTTAACTATTTCCTCCCCTCTCCTCTATGGTCCTCTCTTTCTTCTGTTCCACATATGAGTGAAAACATTCGGTATCTGTCCTTCTCTGATTGACTTATTTCACTTACTGTAATACTCTCAAGTTCCATCCACATTGCTACAAATGTATTTGGCCCATTTTAAGATAAGGTTACTGAGTGCTATTATTAAACATTTTACTGAAAGTTGCCTACTAGCCACATAGTGAAGCCAAATCTCAAACTAAGTTTTTCCTAACACTCAGAATTCTTTCTTTCATCACAAAATTACTCTTCATTGAGTTAGGATTAAAATACAAGTAAAATTTTTCTAATATTCAGAAAAACAATCACATTTAGTGAGATCTATGTAGGAAAACAGAAAATTATACATTAATACAGATAATGTGTTTTTGAACATTGAAGCTACTTTTTATTCTTTTGACTCTAATGTATATGACTTCACCTGGACTCATAACTCTGGTCAAAAAGTCAAGTTATTTTCATGGTCATGAAATGTTATTTGCTTTCATCTTCCTATGGCTCTATATGCATGTTAGTTGCAAGAGAGTGTTCATAACGCAATGTATATTAAGTCATCAAACATAATACTCTACAAATAACATATGAAAATGATAATGACTATTCCTAATTAGCTAATCATTGAGCTGTAATTACTCCTAGATAAATTAGACTATGAGTATTAAAGAAAAGTCATGAAGTGCTTGTGACACAGTTTTTTGTGTTTTGTGTTTCTAATTAACTATATTCAGTTAAGAAGATCAGACTAGGCTTAATTTGCCCCCTATTCTGTTTGCATAAAGAAAGCAAATCAGAATTTTCAAAACCTAACCTGAAAAGTGTAGCTGAAGATATGATTTTAGATCAGCTTTCTTTATGTCGAAGTACTATTTATCACTGTCAGTTTTTACTCCACTTGTTTTAGTCATGCTGTATTTTCACATGGTAGACTTTCAGGATTACCTTTGAAAGAGCACTGATCTATTGTTTTTGAAAAAAAGGCAAATGGAGCTCTGAAATCTAAAATTGTGGTTTTGAATAAGATCGACCAAAGCATATTATCACATTATATTTAAATGATTGACATCTTGTTATTTGGAATTTATGTCACAAACGGTATTGTATGCAATTATATTAATTAGCCTAATAAAAATCAAAAAGTAGCATCAGTACTCATAGTACTAAAAACACTTTTGCTGTATTCCTTTCATTTGCATGCATAATTAGAAGATTTAAGTGACACTCTATTGTGACATCTGCCACATAGCCACATCTACCAGCTAACATAAAAGCTAATAAAGAATGAATAAGTTTAAACACATGAAAATGGTCATACCTTTCAATGCCTTAAAAATTAATTTAGAAGAATCCAAGTTAAACTATAGTAGGCAACATAAATCATACAATGGGAGCTCTGGACCAATTAAAGGCAAGGCCTTATTTATATAGATTCTTCCTGATTGTATTCTGTCTCCATATGATTGTTGGCAACTTTAATTTAGATTTCTGTCTTGCTTAAGATTTAACTGTCAAGTAATTATGTTTTATAACACATTTGGGTCCTTAAGTTTGAATGGGTTCAGCATGGTAGATTAGTTCATGCTAGATTCATCTCACCAATGTATTAGAATCTTTCCATTCTGGCATCAAGTGAAAAAAACTTTAAATGATGATGAACTTAGAATTTTAATAGACTGTAATTAATCTTCTGTAGCTTTTTTGTAAATGTGAATATAATGTATCTGCTTTCTATCCTAATTATAATATTGGTTACAACAGTGTAATTTTTCATGCAAAACAGCTTTTACATTACACTAAAGTCAAAGAAGTACAGTTGGTAGAAGTTTACCAGTTTTGCATACTAACACATAACAAATACTCTAAGAAGTTCTGTGGAAGCCTTCTATTCTGAAAATCTAAAGATGTCCCTTTGAATTCAGCAAAGACTCATACACTCCTATTCTTTTACAATCTCAAATACTCCTGTTTCCAAGGATAAAAAGAGGGCAGAATACAAGGCCAAATGAGAATGACATCATTCTCTTGGGCTTGTTTTTTCAATACATTTGAAGTACATATCTTGTTTTCTCTGCTAAGTCAAATAAAAAAAAAATCAGCCTTTCAGAAGGATACATTGGTTACATTCTCACACCCTGAATCAAACTTTGTCTGTCACAAGGAAACAGATTTCATCTAATATTGGAATTCTTCTATAATATTCTTCAACTTAACCTACCAAAGTCAGTATCTATAACTTGACATAATTAGAGTTAGCCCAAGCTCTTGAGATGCTAGTTAAGGCCTTTCAAATGCTCAGGATAGCCCTTAAAGGCTGCATTTATTTGTTCAAAAATATTTATTGTCTGTCTATGATTTGTATGGTTCTTGCTAGGAGCTGAATGAACCATGGTGAACATGTGTATATTAGGCTGACCTGATAGAGGTTACAATTTATTGAAGATAGATATAAAAATGCCTATGAAAACAAATGTAATATTACAAATGATAATAAATGTCATTAACAAATAAATAGGAGAGGCTAAAGGGAACTAGGAAGGACTTCTGTAGAAGACATATTTAATCTTAAAACTGAGTGTTGAGAAAAGTTAGCCAGGAATACAGAATAAGGAATATTCCAGGGAGTAAACACAACATGAACTCCTTTTGACACCTGATATCTCTACAACTATTGGGATCACCACTCCACTATGGGGCTTATATTTTATTTTAAATGTGCTGCAATGTCATGCTTCCAATATTTGATCACATTGAACAAACAACCGCTTCATTCTTTCTATCTATACAGGATTCTGTGTGTTGAGCAGATTGTAGATAGGACAGTTTGAAATATTTGACATTAAACACAAATTAAGAAGAGTGGAAACATTAAGTTCCTTTATATTTTAAGGTCAGTTTCACAATTTTTGCACTTTTGTGCTCTGATATGTTCTAGCACACTGACTTGTATTGGAACTACATCCTGAGGCTTGGGATAGAAAACATAACACTGAAAGTACACATGTATTTTTGTTCCTTGAATGAAAAGAAAGCAGAGATAGCAAAGCATATGAGATTTATTATTGGAATCAGATTGGTCATTGACAACTCATCTGTGAGTGAGCTTGAAAAAACATTGGTGCTACTTAAGTCTCTGACTGTACAAAGATAACATATGCTAGAAAGGAGTCTTAGAATGAAGCTGGAGGCTTGTTCCAAAGGCTAGAAGCTAGAATCCACATTTTTTCTTGCTGAAGTCAAATTATAATTCTTTAAAATAATTTATACATACTAGCTTAGACCTAATAGAAAATATAATATAGATGTACTCTAAATGTTGATTTTCACAGAATACTAAAAAAAAGTTTACTGTCAAAAAAACCAAAATGGTCCTTGGGGCCACAGAAAATTTCTGTTAAGTATTCTGTGTCCTTAATGTAAATGTGTTGATCCCAACTGGGTATATTAGTTTTCCATTTGGTTTTGTAAGTGTTCAGTGTGTTACTACAAATCCTGATGGAAGAATTATAGTCTACAAATCACAATTTGTAATCCTATGTCATGTCTATTTCTCAGAAGTGAAATAATTTTATCACCATTCTTCATAAAACATTTTTAAAAAGCCTTATCGGCTTAAATTATTACCAGCTAGATGACACCACCCCCACTTCAAGTTGATTTTCAAGAAAGTGGCTTAGCATGAATGTGTTGGCTTAGAGTCAGGTTGACTCTAGCGCTGGTGTATGAATTCACTCAGCTGATATCTTGCTTAAGGGCTCCTTTGCCTCTTGAGCCACTACTCTGGCCACAAAGTTGCTATTATTAGAGGACCAATTGGCACTTCCTACCTCCTTGTAACTTTCTTAAAACTATAAAGCAGCATGGGAGTGGCGATACACTTTACATCCAGCAATGCAAGCCCAAGAACATTTCTTCGTGAGCGCCGTGCTTTATGTCTGCACCAGAGGTTTCTACTATTTGTCCTCACCCTCTGGCTTTACATTTGGAACTTGGGTTTTACCTGGTTATAATTAAATTATAAAGAATATATATAAATTATAAAGAATATAATTAAAATCACTAATTTCTATATCTTTTATTGTTACAGCAAATACTCAGTGCCCAGGAGGAGACAAGCGACTCGCACTGGGAGAATCAGAAAAGACTGTTTATTCTACATCCATGCTGGCCCGGCGGAGTCATCCCCAAAGGCTGACCCTCAGCCCTGGCCCTGGCTTACTTTTATGCCTGGCTAGCTTCTGGGTATTTGGAATTTTCTATTTACTGCGCAGGTAGGCAGGATTGTAGGGCCTCAAGGAGGTAAAAAAAAGTGTGGGGGGGGCACTTATTGGTTGTGCTACATGGGCAGTTGGCTGATCAACAGGCAAGCAAGATTATAAAAGGCAAAAGAATGTAAGGAGAGTATCCAGCCTCAGACATCTGGCTGGCTCTTTTTTTTTTTATCTGCTTTTGTCCGCTTCCCTTCTCATTCCCCCTTCTTATTCTCGAGCTGCTATGGCAGCCTTCAAGAAAATCAGTTTGTGGGGGCCAGGGAACCCTTTGCTGCCATGGGAGGAGGGGTGAAGATCGTCCTGCTGGACAGGGACGTTGAAGGTAAGAATGTAACAGTTAGGGTTTTTCACCATCCAGTGGAGAGTTAGTGATAGCTAAATGGCCCAACTGGAGTATCATCTGGAGTTTTATAGCTTCTAGGCAAAAAAGAGAAAATCTGTTTAGCATATTAAGAATACAAGGCCAAACAGGAGGGCTATGAAAAGAATTAGGAGAGGACCAGCTAAAGGGAGGAGGCAGGATGCCCAATGTTATATGTTGGTCTAAGAGTTCCATGAGTCTGTTAATTTCTGCCTCCGTTTCTTGATTCATTTCCTGACCCAGGGGTATAAGGTGGTTAGCGTAGAGCCAAGGACCTGCATCTGTTGCCTAAGGATTAGATTGCCTATCTTATTTAGATCCCCCCTCCCTTATGCCCTTGATAGTGGGGAGAAGGCACCCATAAAGTATTTTATAAGGAGAGAGCCCCGTCTGCATCTTTAGCTTCCCATTTGCAGCTGCAGTCTGCCTCCCAGGAAGTCCCTTATCTTTCCCTCCCTAATGTTAACCGTTTCCCTATTTATTCCTCCCCCTGGAACAGAACCTGGAACAGAAGCCATGATCATTCTGGCTTCTTCAAGCTGGTAATGGATGGTGTGGGGGTACAGCAGTTAGAGTCTATCCATGGGTCCGTCGAGTGACCCACAGTATGGTTCTACAGGAAGGCTGGCAGGCATGAGGTGACATAAACATTAGCAGACACAAAGAGAAAACCACAAAGTAAAGATTATATTGACCAACAAGATGGCATCTTAAGATAGTGTCTCCAGTTCCCAAACCAGTCAAACAATCCAAGAAGGGCCCCGACTTTGTCCAATTAGGCCCAACTGTCATCTATTAATTCTAAGACTATGAGAATTACGAGTTATACTGAAACAACATATGTCAGGGACTCTCTCTAAACCCAGGTGATGGAGGAGCAGTAAGTAATCATTGGTGGCTCTATTCTCCAAGAGTTTGGTCCTAACCTTACTTAATTTTTTTAAAGGCATCTAATGCTTATGAGCTATTATTTATAGTTTTTCTGGGCACAAGAAGACAGCTTATTTTATTTTGAGGTATAAAAGTTTTCGAAGAGCTGGGGATTCTACTATAGAAAGAGCAAAGGCAGCCGTTTACCATTATTATTTTGTAAAATTTTAGTTAAGCTGAATTCAGGTATTATTTCATAAAGTAGAACTTTTATTACTTCTTGTGCCTTTTTCATTTTGCAGAGGAAGGCCTCTACCCAATTAGTAAAAGTATCACCCCATACCACCATATGTTGGAATCCCTTTAACCTTGGCATATGAGTGAAATCTAATTGCCAGTGTTCCTCTGGATAGCCTTCAGTTTCTTGATTGCCTAGGGGAGTAAGCTTGTGATTGAGAGGATTGTTTCTAAGACAAACTTTACAGACTGATACTACTTCTTGAAATGTCCTTGCAAATTTTTCTAGTAAACATCCTTTGGGCCATTTGATAGGTTTCATCCCTCCCTAAATGAAAGACTTAATGCAGTGCTTTAATGATCTTCTTGCTCTGTGAGCTAGGTAATAGTAACTGCCCCTGATCTGTTTGTAACCATTTCATGGGCTAGAGACAGTTCATTTTCTCGGGAGAGTAGATGGGATTGAGTCTCCTTTAATAATTGATATAGCAAGCAAGCTATTTTCCTGAACCCCAGTATCTATAGTCTACAATATACAGAAACTTAAAAAAAACCCCACACAATTGTTGATCTTTCCTGGAGCTAGTAACACTATAGTCTCTAATTCAGTTATAATGTTCCTTCCTAGCAAGGGATTAAGGCTCTCTGGCTTTATCAGGAAAGAATGAAAAAGAAAAAGTTTTTCCATGTACATCCTAGGGGCTGAGAGAAAAATTTAGTCATAGTTTTCTGGAGCCACTTCTAATTGTTATACTGGGTTTGGATAGTTGGACGGGAGTAGAAAGGAGGACAGAAAAGGTGGCTCCAGGATCAGGAAGGAAATCAACAGGATTTTCAGTTATATCCAGAGTTCCCAAGGCTCGAGAGGCTGGGGAGCCACCATGAACATCCCCAGGCCCCATTAGTCCTTTTCAGGGACACTGGTTATCTGAGCCTTCACAGATAGAGGTCCCCGAGGACATTCAGGCTTCCAGTGATTGTCTCCACACAAGGGGCATGGCTTACAGGGCTTTGACTTCTCTTCTGAGGGCAGTCTTATTCAGTGCCCTGACCTGCCAAAGTGGTATTTGATGCCAGGACCTTGGGAAATCTAGTCTGACCTTATCCGAAAGGATGTGCCTAAGACCTTAGATTTTTTTTAAGGCCTCCTTTCTTTTCTTTTCTCTTCATCTTGGTTGTAATATACCCAATTGGCAGCTTGTAAGAGCTACTCCAGGGTTTCTTATGAGCCAACAGCCAGTTTTTGCATTTCCTTTGAATATCTAGGGCTGATCGAGTGACATATTTGTCCTTTAAAATAATCTCAGCCTTAGGGATGTCAGGGGAAATAGCCATATATTTAACAAGAGCTTCCCTCAACCTGTCTAGGAAGTCCATCAGACTCTCATTCTTTATTTGTAAAATAGTGGCTAATTTTGCATAATTTAAAGGGTTAATCTTAGATTTCTTTAATTTTTTTAAACATCATCTTGGAAGTGGCAGCAATATCATTCCCAAATGGGATGATCATAGTCCCAATTAGGATCTTAGGGTGGAACTGCCTGAGCTCTAGTAGGGAGCTGGAAGTTCCCTCTACGATCTTCAGTCTTTTGGTAATTAATAAGTTGCTCATCCCCATATCTCTTGACTGCTGCCTGAACCCCACAGTTTTTTGTCTCATTAAGAGTCTGATTTAACCAAAGCATTATATCTTTCCAGCTCAAAACCATATGTAATATTCTGAAAAGCCTCTATATTCTTATCCGATTAGGAAATTTACCTAGATCTCCTTTTATCTGTCTTAAACCTTGTAAAAGGTTTCTCCTGGCATTCTAGCTTCTCCTGAGGGAAACATATCTGTTACATTATGGGGAGAGCCAAGATTAGGTGGGGAGCAAGGAGCTGAATTGTACTTCTTACATAGATTGAGGACCCGAGGAAGAGGTGGAAGACTTCCCTTTCTCCGTCTCTAGGTATGCTTTGGATATAGGTAAGGAGCCCTTAATTGTTTCCCCTTCTGTTTGCTGGACTTCAGAAAGAGTTGCCATTCAATCAGGGCTCACCTTACATTGCTTCCATATATCTTGATTTTTTAAAATCTTAAACCAATATACTTTTAAAATCCATTCATTTTAACCTTAGTTCATCTTGACTATGTATACAATTTTCTTTTAAATATTTCCCTTCATGAACCTTCTACAACTTTCCTTTGCATTTATATTTTGTCCCAAGCCATTTGTCTCCAGGTAACCAATCTCATTTAGGACAAAATTACTTTCTTTTACCTTTAAGAAAATGCATTTCTATTCCTTCTATCTTTTTTACATATCTACTTTTCCACATGCAAAGTTGCTTTCCTTTTTTCCATCAGTCTTAACTACATTTAGCAGAATTTTAACTCTTAGAAACTTTGGTCTCCAGTGGAAACTCAGCAGTAACCAATTATGAACTGTCTGTTACATCAGAATTCCTTAGATGGCAAACTTCTGAATTCAATAAGCACAAAGCATGTTTTCCAATAGATCTGAATATCCTTAGTTTCTCTGCAACAAGTCAAAAGCACAAACCTACATCTAGTAATTAGTGCTTTTGCCTCCTATTTCCTTAGCTATCCAATCCCAATTTATCATGCAAATAAAACTTTAACATTTTAGGTTACCAAGAACTTTGAAAGCTATTGAAACCATAGCTTTGAAACAACTATCGATGAAAGCTTTGAAACAGTTATGCATGAAATCTATGAGACAAATTTAACCATTATTTAAGTCATCCTTTTACTAACAAATTGGAACAGAGGTAACATGAGCTTATTTGAACTTCAGCAGACCTAGGTAGAACAAAAGTATTTGTTTGCTTATTTGTTTTTGTTTTTGTTTTACTTAATGTTGATAAACAGGTCTATCTCAAACCAACAAACTTAAATTAGCTTAAACACGGAATAAGCTTACTTCCACTTAAGACAATTTGTTTTCTGTGGTTAATCTTTACCTGAAACACTGGTGGGAAAATCTGAATTGGATGGTTTTCCCTCCTTCCTGGACATGGGAGGAGGAGCTGATAGTACCTGAGGCACTGAGGAGCCAGTTATGCAGGTGACACCCCAGGTAGTGAAGAAACAGGAGGGAGGGGAAGAGAAGGGAGAAGAGGTGAGGGGCTAACAGAAGGCAGGGAAAGAGAATTCCCAGTTTTAAATCTTGTCAGCTCAGACAGAAAAGCAGACATCTGGTTTTTGTTTTGTTTTGTTTTCCATTAGTGGACTTAGATACTCCAAGTCAGTCCAGAGAAGACAGGGAATTTTCCTGAAACAAAGAGAATTTCGGCAGCTGCCTGGGAATGTTTCTTAAAGTCCCCATTCTGAGGTAAACTAACCAGAGACAGTTGTCTCTAACAGTCGGTTTTGAGGAATTTCCCCCATCCTGGTATCCTAGATACATCCCTCCCAATGTCAGAGGTGCCAGAGGACAAACACAAGGGAAGAGGTCTTTAGTCCCCCTGGCCACTCCCCTCTCTGGGATTTAGACGCCTGTTAGCATTGGCAGGTCACTAAAAACCCCTGACTCAGATCAGGACTCTGTGGACCTGATTCTGCCTTGAGCCATGTGAGGTCCTCACAGAATCGCAGGGTACCCGGGAACACTCAGTCTCTGTACCCAAGACCATGGAGCACGGGCAGTCACACACACATTTAGACACATTGCAGACTTCCACCCAGGACTTCCCTGTCCTATGTGGCAATGTGTCTCCTGGGAGGTGATCCAGCTCCCCTTTGGCCTGTAGAGTGGACCTGAATTTGGTCCTGGGTCCCCGGGGACACTTCCCTGATCTGAAATCCCAACCTGGCAGAATTTTCTGCTTCCTCCTGGAGTCCGTTCAAGTGCAGCAGTGGCCAGCTACTGTCCGGCCCAGTGAGGGTCAGGGTCTAGTGAAATCACTAGATGTGCGCCTTACTTTCCATCACAGGTGTCCAAGATAAGTGGCCTCTCTGCTGGCCTCCGACAATGGTGGCTCGAGGGGCCAGTGCAGCTGGCAGCTTCCTTGCCAATGCACCAAAAATGTTACAGCAAATACTCGGCACCCAGGAAAAGACAAGCGACCCGCACTTTTTATTCTGCACCAGTGCCAGCCCAGAGGAGTCATCTCCAAATATTAAGCCCCCAGCCCTGGAGCTGGCCTACTTTTATGCATGCCCAGCTTCTGGGAACTTGGAAACTTTCTATAGGCTGCAAAGGTGGGCGGGATTGCAGAGGCTCAAGTGAAAAAAAAGGTGGGAGGCATTTACCCCTCCATCTTACTACATGGGCAGTCGGCTGATCAAGAGGGTAAACAAGATTACAGAAGCCAACATCATGCAAAGGGAGTATCTGGCCTTAGACATCTGGTTAGCTCTTTTTTATTGCTTTTGTCAGCTTTCCTTTTCATTATGTATTTGTGTATTTCTTTATGTTTTTAGCTTATTAACACAAAATTTTCACACGCATTGAGGTTAATTTTGTCCATATTGGAACATAAAATTAGAAGTGTAGAAATCATGTTTTTTACTTATTATTTTTTTATAAGTTCAGGTATAGAATATTATGTGCAAAAGAATTCATTTTTTTTACTACATGCTTCTGTTTATTGATTAGGTCATTTGAAATCAAGTCTTATTATTTCTAAATAATATTAAAATTTAGAAAAAGCATTTTTAAGAAATTTAAACTGAAGTTCTTTAACATTCAGTGTAGTCTTGGCTTCAAAAGTAGAATCCAGTGTTCATCTTTTACATATGACACTCAGTGCTCATCCCAACAGGTGTCCTCCTTAATGCCTATCACTCATTTTCCCCACTCCCCATCAACCCTCTGTTTGTTCTCTGCATGTAAGAGTCTCTTAGGGTATGCCTCTCTCTCTCTATTTTTATGGAAATAGACTATTCCTTTCTTCTTTATTTTATTTACTGTTTTTATTATTTTATATATTTATTTTATTTACATCCAAGTTAGTTAGCATATAGTGCAACAATGATTTCAGGGGTAGAGTCCTTAATGCTCCTTACCCATTTAGCCCATTCCTTCTCCCACAATCCTCCAGTAATCCTCTGTTTGTTCTCCATATTTAAGAGTCTCCTATGTTTTTGTCCCCCTCCCTGTTTTTGTATTATTTTTGCTTCCCTTCCCTTGTGTTCATCTGTTTTGTATCTTAAAGTCCTCATATGAGTGAAGTCATATGTTATTTGTCTTTCTCTGACTAATTCCACTTAGCATAATACCCTCTAGTTCTAACCACATAGTTGCAAAAGGCAAGATCTCATTCTTTTTGATTCCTGAGTAACACTCCATTATATGTATATATATAATACATATGTTATATGTATTAAATATATATATTATATATATGTAGATATATATATCTCACATCTATATCCGTTCATCCATCAATGGACATTTGGGCTCTTTCCATACTTTGGCTATTGCTGATAGTGCTACTGTAAACATTGGAGTGCATGTGTCCCTTCAAAACAGCATACCTGTATCCCTTGGATAAATGCCTAGTAGTGCAATTGCTGGGTCATAGGGTAGTTACATTTTTAACTTTTTGAGGAACCCTCATACTGTTTTTGAGAGTGGCTGCACCAGTTTGTAGTCCCACCAGCAGTGCAAAAGAGATCCTCTTTCTCTGCATCCTCGCCAACATCTGTTATTGCCTGAGTTGTTAATGTTAGCCATTCTAATGGATGTGAGGTGGTATCTCATTGTGGTTTTGATTTATATTTCCCTGATATTGAGTGACATTGAGCATTGTTTCATGTATCTATTGGCCATCTGGATGTCTTCTTTGGAGAAGTGTCTATTCATGTCTTTAGCCCATTTCTTCACTGGATTATTTGTTTTTTGGGGTTTAGGTTTGATAAATTATAGATTTTTGGATACTAACCCTTTATCTGATATGTCATTGGCAAATATCTTCTCCCATTCCATCGATTGCCTTTTAGTTTTGTTGATTGTTTCCTTTGCTGTGCAGAAGCTTTTTATTTTGATGAGGTCCCAATACTTCATTTTTGCTTTTGTTTCCCTTGCCTCCGGAGATGTGTTGAGTAAGAAGTTCCTGCGGCTGAGGTCAGAGAGGTTCTTGCCTGCTTTCTTCTGGAGGATTTTGATGGCTTCCTGCCTTACATTTAGGTCTTTCATCCACTTTGAGTTTATCTTTGTGTATGACCTAAGAAAGTGGTTCAGGTTCATTTCTCTGCATGTCACTGTCCAATTTTCCCAGCACCACTTGCTGAAGAGACTGTCTTTATTCCATTGAATATTCTTTACTGCTTTGTCAAAGATTAGTTGGCCATACGTTTGTGGGTCCATTTCTGGGTTCTCTAGTCTGTCCCATTGATCTGAATGTTTGTTCTTGTGCCAGTATTATACTGTCTTAATGATTACAGCTTTGTAATACAGCTTGGAATCTGGAATTGTGATGCCTCCTGCTTTGGTTTTCTTTTTCAAGATTGCTTTGGCTATTTGGGATCTTTTCTGGTTCCATACAAATTTTAGGATTGTTTGTTCTAGTACTGTGAAGAATGCTGGTGTTATTTTGATAGAGATTACATTGAATATGTAGATTGCTTTTAGTAGTATTGACATTTTAACAATATTTGTTTTTCTTATCCAGAAGCATGGGATATTTTTCCTTTGTGTGTGTGTGTGTGTGTCTCCTTCAATTTCTTCCGTAAGCTTTCTATAGTTTTCAGTGTATAGATTTTTCACATCTTTGGTTAGATGTATTCCTAGGTATTTTATGGGTTTTGGTGCAATTGTAAATGGGATCGATTCCTTGATTTCTCTTTCTGTTGCTTTATTGTTGACGTATAGGAATGCAAGTGATTTCTGTGCATTGATTTCATATGCTGCCACTTTGCTGAATTCATAGATGAGTTCTAGCAGTTTTTTGCTGAAATATTATGGGTTTTCCATATAGAGTAACATGTCTTTGTGAAGAGTGAAAGTTTGATCTCCTCCTGGCTGATTTAGATGCCTTTTATTTCTTTGTGTTGTCCAATTGCTGAAGCTAACACTTCCAATACTATGTTGAATAACAGTGACAAGAGTGGCCATCCCTGTCTTGGTCTTGATCTTAGGGGGAAAACTCTCAGTTTTTCCCCACTGAAGATGATATTAGCATTGGGTTATTCACATATGGCTTTTATGATCTCAAAATATCATCCTCTAACCCTACTTTCCTAAGGGTTTTTATCAAGAAGTGTAGCTGTATTTTGACAAAAGCTTTCTCTGCATCTATTGAGAGCATCACATGGTTCTTGCCCTTTCTTTTATTGATATGATGAATCACATGGATTGTTTTGTGGATATTAAACCAGCCCTACATCCAAGGTATAAATCCAACTTGGTCGTGGTGAATATTTTTTTTTTTAATGTATTGTTGGATCTGCTTGGCTAATATCCTGTGGAGGATTTTTTGCATCTTTGTTCATCAGGGAAATTGGCTTATAGTTCTCTTTTTTAATGGGGTCTTTGTCTGGTTTTGGAATCAAGGTAATGCTAGCTTCATAGAAAGAGTTTGGAAGTTTTCATTCCATTTCTATTTTTTTGGAACAGCTTCAAGAGA
This sequence comes from Crocuta crocuta, assembly GCF_008692635.1. Classification (NCBI taxonomy): domain Eukaryota; kingdom Metazoa; phylum Chordata; class Mammalia; order Carnivora; family Hyaenidae; genus Crocuta; species Crocuta crocuta. The sequence goes on along the minus strand of NW_027533089.1, from coordinate 152,267 downwards.
ATAGGTGTTAACTCTTCCATAAATGTTTGGTAGAATTCCCCTGGAAAGCCATCTAGCCCTGGATTTTTGGTTTTGGGGAGTTTTTGATTACTAATTTGCTTTTTTTTACTGGTTATGGGTCTGTTCAAATTTTCTATATCTTCCTACTTCAGTTTTGGTAGTTTATATGTTTCTAGGAATTTTTCCATTTCTTTCAGATTGCCCATTTTATTGGCATATGATTGCTTATAATATTCTGTTATTGTTTTTATTTTTGCTGTGTTGGTTGTGATCTCTCCTTCATTCCTGATTTTATTTATTTGAGTACTTTCATTTTTCTTTTTGATCAAACTGTCTAGTGGTTTATCAATTTTCTTAATTCTTTCAAAGAACCAGCCTCTGATCATTGATCTGTTCTACTGTTTTTGGGGTTTTTTGTTTGTTTGTCTCTTTTGGGTTTTTTTTGTTTCAATAACATTGAATTCTGCTCTAATATTTATTATTTCCTGTCTTCTGTTGGTTTGGGGTTTTATTTGTTGTTCTTTTTCCAGCTCTTTGACATATAAGGTAGATTGTATATCTGAGACTTTCTTCCTTCTTTAGGAAAGCCTGGATTGCTATATACTTCCCTCTTATGACTGCCATTTGTGCATCCCAGAGGATTTAGGCTGTGGTGTTATCATTGGCTTCCATGTACTTTTAATTTCCTCTTTAACTTCTTGCTTAGCCCATTCATTCTTTAGTAGGATATTCTTTACCCTCCAAGTGTTCTGCATCCCCTTACTTTCAATCTGTAACTGTCTTTAGGTCTAAAGTGGGTCTCTTGTAAATAAGATATAGATGGATCTTGTTTATTTATCCATTATGTTACTCTATGTCTTTTGATTGGAGCATTTAGTCCATTGACATTTAGAGTCAGTACTGAAGGATATGAGTTTATTGTCATTATGTTTCTTGTAGAGTTGGAGTTTCTGGTATTGTTCTCTGGTCCTTCTTGTCTTTGTTGCTTTTTGTTTTTTGTTTTTTGTTTTTTCTCCCCTCATAGACTCTCCTTTGAAATTTCTTGGAAGGCTGGTTTAGTGGTCACAAACTCTTTTAATTTTTGTTTGTCTGGGAAACTTTTAATCTCTCCTTCTATTTTGAATGACAGCCTTACTGGATAAAGAATTCTTGGCTACATATTTTTCTGATTCAGTACACTGAATATATCCTGCAACTCCTTTCTGGCCTGTCAAGTTTCTGTGGGTAGGTCTGCTGCAAACCTAATCTGTCTTCCTTTGTAGGTTAAGGACTTTTCTTCTCTTGCTGCTTTCATGCTTCTTTCCTTGCCTGAGTATTTTGTAAATTTGACTATGATATGCCTTGCTGATGGTCAGTTTTTGTTGAATCTAATGGGAGTCCTCTGTGCCTTTTGGACTTTGATGTCTGTCTTTCCCCAGGCTAGGAAAGTTTTCTGCTATGATTTATTCACATAACCCTTCTATCCCCTTTTCCTCTCTTCATCTTCTGGGACCCTTATGATTCTGATGTTTCTTTTTAATGAGTCACTGATTTCTCTTTTTCTTAAATCATGCTCTTTTGCGTTAGTCTTCCTCTTTTTTTTTTCTGCTTCATTATTCTCCATAAGTGTGTTCTCTGTATTGCTGATTCCCTGCTCTGCCTCATCTGTTGTTCATTCGAGATTGCAGCTCAGTTATAGCATTTTTTAAATTTCATCCTGACTAGCTTTTACTTCTTTTATCTCCACAGAAAGAGATTCTGATCTATTTTCCACCCCAGCTAGTATTCTAATCTATTTTCTACCCCAGCTAGTATTCTTATTATTGTGATCCTATATACTGGTTCAGACATCTTGCTTGTATCTGTGCTGGTTAAGTCCCTGGCTGTCCTTTCTTCCTGCTCTTTCTTTTGGGGTGAATTACTGCATTTCATTATTTTGAAGGAAGAAAAGGAATTAATAAGGTAAAGAATAATTTTAAATTAAAAAATTAAAAACAACACACACACACAATGAAATAAATGGTGCTAGATCTTAGGTGTGTTTTGGTCTGGTTGAAAGGAGTTTGATTAGAGAATAAAGGGGAAAATTGAAATTAAAAAATTAAAAACAACACACACACACACAATCAAATAAATGATGCTAGATCCTAGGTGTGTTTTGGTCTGGGTATTGAAAGGTGCTTGGTTGGTTAGAGAAAAATAGGTTAAAAAAGGGAAAACATTTGAAAATTTTGGAAAATGAATACAATGAAATAGAATAACTTGAAATGATGGGAGTATAATAGAATTTGAAAAATTTACAAAAAACTAAAAAATTTAGTGGAAAAAATAAAGAAAAATATTTTTAACAAAAATTGAAAATAAAAATAATTTTTTCTCTTTCTGTATTCAAGTAAAAGAAACAAAAAAGAAAAAAAAAGTAAATTGAATAGATGAACAAACAGACTGAAATATGATTGAAATTACATCGTTTCCCCCTAGAAGTCAAACTATGAAGCACTTTATAGTCCATAAACTAAACAGTTGGAGAAATTTGTGGTGTTCCTGTAGAGCGATATTGGCCAGGTGGGAGGGGCTTAGTGTAACGGCTCTGTTCTACACTAGATGGGGCTGCTTAGCTTACTGGGATGGAATTTTATGATGTCTATCCGTGGTATGTGCATGTGCGGGTGGGGTTAAAATGGTGTCACCCAGCTACTCAGTCTCTAGTATCAGAATTCTGTTCTTCCTGATCAGCAATCCCGCCCACCTATCCTTTATCTTCGGTTTCCTTCTACTCTCCGGTTTAACACTGTCCATGACCAAGTCATCAAGTTTCCAGGCAGCACCTCCCTCCTGAGTTGTATCTGATGTGGCTGGGTTTCCCATCCCCTCACTGCTGAGGAACTGTGGCTTTGACCTGTTCTGACCCTTTGCGGGAGGGTGTCACTGAGCAATGGCCAGGTGCCAGCCCCACCAAGGAATATTCGAGGGATTGTGCTGCTGCCAGTGCCCAAAGACTGTGGCTGGGTGCCAGCCTGCCCCAGAAAATGGTCACGTGATCTTATAGCAGTAGCATTTCAGGGATTGAGGAAAATTATGCATGGCCCGAGGACCTCCTGGACTCACTTTGCTCCTGGGTATTCACCCTTCCCACCAGAGCACTCCAGGTATTGAGCTGCACTCCCCCTGTTTATAGAGTCTTAATGGAATTTAAACCCTCTCCTTTCACCTTCAGTCCCTGTGGCTATGTTTCCACTTTTCCACTTTCTCTCCAGCTGCTTTTGTGGGGCGTGCTTTTCCTGTACTCTCCCCTGTCTCCTTCCTCTCTCAGCAAGCAAAAGTAGCTCCCTGGCCTCTGAAGCTTCTCTCTCTCCCAGCTCACCTCTATGTGTGGCATACTTGCTGAGTTTGTGGTTCAGGTTGTGCAGATTGTTGTGTTACTCCTCAAATAAGTTTTCTAGGTGTGCAGAATGGTTTACTGTTGATCTGGCTGTATTTCTTATATGCTAGATGGAAAAAAGACGTTCATGCTGTTCCACCATCTTGGCTCCTCCTCTCTTTCTATTTTTATCGCATTTTAGTATTCAGCTTATGTTCTAATAAATTTGCGATGAATATCTAAGTCAATTTCTCTTCTTCCTTTTTTTCTCTTTCTTCCAGTCCTAATAAATACCTTTGATACTCACTGGTAAAGATACAGCTGATGTGCAACTCAGTTAAAGCATGAAATACATTCTTTTAGGTTTATAAATTCTTCAAATTTAAATGTATTTTAACCAAATACTTCTGCTTATTTCACTTTAATCCTCTAAACATTCGTTTGATCTGTGATATAAAACAAGTCACAATTTTAAATATTTTTATTAATTATCCACAGATGTATATTGTTTACATAGCAATAAGTACTTTAAAAAATAGAGACTAAGTGATTAAATATATTGCATTAAATAATAATTGTCATGAATGGCAGCATAAAATGTCAACACTGGAGATTAATAGTATAACAAAGAAATAAGGTCTGATATTGCATTCATTTCTTTCATCATTTAGTGCTCCAGAATTTACTATCTTTTAAAAAAATTTTTTTAATGTTTATTTATTTTTTGAGAGAGAGAGAGAAACAAAGTGTGAGAAGGAGAGAGGTGGGGTTTGGGTGAAGGAGACAGAGTGTGAGCAGAAAGAGGCAGAAAGGGAGGGAGTTACAGAGTCCAAAGCAGGCTCCAGGCTTTGAACTGTCAGCACAGACTGTGACTCAGGGCTTGAACCCACGAACCATGAGATCATGATCTGGGCCAAAGTTAGATGCTTAACAACTGAGCCACCCATACACCCCCCCACCCCCAAATTTCTTTCAATAAGATCTCCATGATTTCTTTCTAATATATATATATTTTCTCTTATGGCAAAATGTCCATACATATTTCAAATATGAGGTCTGGTGGTTTAGTTAAAATATCATTTGCAATGTCACTTCAAATAATATTCAAATATACCAGTTGATCTTTATGTATTGAGAATTCATTTTATTTATTAATTATTAGAAGCATCTCACTCTAGTGGGAAGGGATATTAAGGTAAATTCATTTACAAAACCTTTATAAACATAATATAAGTTTTAAGAATTTTCCTGAAATGAAACAAAATGAAAAGGAAATTATTTACACTGCTTACATCACCCGCATGAACTTAGTGCACTTATGCAAGTAGGAAAATGACTCCAAGAGCTCAGCTCTATATTGTACCTAAAGAGTAGTGAATTACTTTAAACAAATCAATAGTCTAAAGGAAATTGTTGTCACACTGGAATAGACTCCATCATTCCACATTTATCATTTGATTTATTGAGACGTCTCTGGGATAAATATGTAGATCTATCTCACTTGTCATGTCAGCTTTTAAAATATATCTCAGACCTCTTTGCACAAGAAAACAATTTGCTGACTCATCAACAAGGTTAATCAAAGCTCATAAGAATTTGTAGTTTATATTCCTTTGGAATTTACTAAATGACTTTGTATTTAATTCCTCCATTGATTATACCAACAGCACTAAAAAGTCAGTCAGGCAAACACATTATCCTCATTTTTGCATAGTTAAACTTAACCACAGAAAATTAGCGATTTGCTTAAGGCACATCTGGCAACTAGCTGATTTAGGATTTGAGGACAAATTTTTTTAATAAATTGACTGCTGTTTACTCTATTCACCTCACACAAGCTAAGTTTCTATTATTCCTTCATGAATGCTTTATCTCTAAATTTATACCCTATTTTACAACAAAATTTACATTTATATCTTTATTGGAGATTCCTCACTAACTTTGCCGTACTACTAAACTGTCCAAGCTTAGGAATGTCCTGGCCAAAAGTTTAGTTTCAGGGAATATCACATTGAAATAACCTGCTAGAATATACCATTTTCCCTATCATTGGTAACAATGTAGAATCCCAAAACAACATAAAAAAAAAAAGTGAAATAAGAAAGAGAGGGAAAGAGAAAACAACTTATAATTTGTTTAGTTAGAATAGTTTGTAAGTAAGATTATAATATTAAATAAGATTATAATAAATTTTAAATTTATGTGTAATTTCTAGTTGGTGAGAAATATAGTTGAACATTGATAAGGCTCTAAAAGCTCCATCAGAGCCTACTGACAGCCAGAGAGATGAGTACAGGCTGACAAGAGAGGAAAGCCTATCTTGGGAATCCATATTGAGGTTGCCTTTATATTCTTATTATTGCTAATTATATGTGACAAAAATATGTACTGCCTCTGTTTTGTCAGCTCACAACTTTGAAAATGTCTAGGGTCACAGCTAGACTTCAGTAGTGCAGAGAGAATTAGTAGTGAGTTTCTCACTTGCAGTCATATCCTGCACCATTTGGCTAAATGTATATACTGTGAATTAAAGGTTCTATTACCCAATAGATATGAACAATATAACCCCCAAAGACTTACAAGAACCTATGCAGTAAGGCAAAGTGGTGCATGTTTAAAATTATTCTCATCTTTAATTTTTGTTGCTGTTTTTAGTCAAAACTGTAGCAGTTTAGAGTGATGAATGTTACTCATTTTGCTCATGATCATCTTCTTATTTCATTTTTCTTTTTTTGTATCTAAAACACTCCCACCATCCACATTGTATCCATTGAATGTAGCTATTATACGGAAATATTTGAAACCAATTCTCATTAATCACAACTTTCTACAAAGACTTCAGTGAGTAATTTGTATCTATGTGCTAATAGTCTTAAAAGAAACTCATTTTCCCTCTGTGTAGTCCAATGCAGAAAACTTGATCATGAATAAACATTAGCTCTAACTAACCATGTTTCATAATACATGTATTGAGGGATTTCTTCATGATAGTTTAATTTTTAAGAGCTCTTTATTTATTTATATATTAGGCAATTCCAACTGGAATTTAATTTATTTTATATTTGCAGCTATTTTCACATACATGCTTTTCCATTTAGAAAATTTAACTTCATAAAAATTCCTTTCTTTTTATTTATCTTAGGCTATTGAGATATAGCAGCTAATTCCTCAGTATTCAGAGCCATTAGAAATAATTATTTAGAGCTTTTAAAAAATACATGCTTCTTAAAAAAAGTATACACGGGTGTGTTTAAAAAATACATGCTTCTTAAAAAAAGTATACACGGGTGTGTTTAAAAAATACATGCTTTTTAAAAAATATAGATGTGTATGCTTAAGAATTATGATCTTATCAAACAGATATAGAATTTAATACACTTTTTGTATAGAAAACAAGAAACAGAAGTCCAGACCAAAAGTTGTATATTGGTACAATTATATTTTGGAACCTAAAATTTCTCTCTGTAGGAAATAATGTGAAAACTGGTTAAAGCATTTTTTAAATTTTATTTTTAAATTTTTTTTATTTATTTCTGGAGACAGCGTGAGCAGGGAAGAGGCAGAAAGAGAGGGAGACACAGAATCTGAAGCAGGCTCCAGGCTCTGAGCTGTCAGCACAAGCTCAATGTGGGGCTCAAACCCACAGACTGCAAGATCATGACCAGAGCTGAAGTCAGACGTTTAACTGACTGAGCCACCCATGCACTCAGGTTAGTGCACTTTAAATAACTTCAGCTGATCATAGTGTCTCTTGCTTTTTATTCTGCTATGAGAGGCAGTTCTTAAATTGTAGTCAATATTTCTTTTTTCCTTTCCATGGGAGAAGACACTATAAGTAATTAGAGGATTTACAGCAGAGCTATAATTTTAGACTGGACAGTTTGGTAGTATGGGTACTGTTCCCCTTTATTCACAATTAAACCATTGCCAGCTTTGTGTCAATGAAAATTTGATTTCTTTAATCAAGGGAAAAAATAATAAATGCATCTCTGTTTTCTCTGTGTCATAGTAAAGGCTTTGATAATTTCTGCAGTAAAACAAAAACAAGAGTAGCTTTGTTAAACTTCATTTCCAAAGTAAATTTGCTCTTAGAAACCAAGTTAAAAAAGACAACAGCAGTAAAACCACTATCACTTTGTAGGAAAACTAGTCCATGGAAGAAGCTTTGAAGAATACTAAATGAGTCTCTATGAATAATTAAAGTGTGTTAATATGGACATGGACCTAAGACTTGTTGGTAAAAGGCCTGGTTTAGTTAAAGTTTGAGGACTTGTTCTAGTTCAGTAATGTCCTGGGGGTGGAAGGGTTGGCCATATACTGGAGGAAAAATGCCTAAAAGTGTCCTTAAGACATATGCTTATACTGATACCTAAAAGGATTGTGTTCCTTGTTGGGAATTATGAACATTTATCACTAGGAATTAAGTATTCTTGAGAATAAGAGTAGTCAGGGTATTATTGTTCTAGACATATTGTCTTGTTAGTATTGTGCCAACATACACAAACTTGAAAAACTAAAGAAAATATTGATTCAAAGACAGCTCCAATGAGATATCAAGTAAACGAAGATGACAGCTCCAATGTCCTTGCATTTTTATGCAAAAGTAGAATAGATACTTGGTTTAAAGAAGAGATAGATTCAGGATTTTGGATTGAGGGGTTTTTTTCTTTGTAATTTTTTTTAATGTTTATTTGTTTTTAAGAGAGACAGAGACAGAGCATGAGCGGCGGTGGGTTAGAGTGAGGGGAGGGAGACAGAATCTGAAGCAGGCTCAAGGATCTGAGGTGCCAGCACAGAGCCCAACATGGGGCTGATCTCATAAACTGTGAGATTATGATTTGAGCCAAAATAACAGCCTTAACCAACTGAGTCACCCAGGTGCCCTCTCCCTACCCCACCCCCCTGTTTTTTGGATTGAGCTTGTTTTTGGAAAGCTGCAAGTCAGACCCTCTTCCCTAGGCACTGTATTAAGGAAGCTTAAAAAGAGAGCACACTGTAGTAAATTTATATGGAACCATAAAGACCTCAAATAGCCAAAACAGTAACCCTGTGAAACTAGAGCAAAGTTGGAAGCACTGCACTTGTTGATCTCAAACTACATTCCAAAGCTATAGTGATCACAGTAACACTGCCATAAACACTTACCAATGGAACAGAATTGAGAGTCCCCAGATAAACCCATTTATATGTGGCAATTAATTTATGACAAAGGAGCCAAGACTATATAATGGTGAAAGGATAGTCTCTTTATAAATGATGTTGAGAATATTGGGTATCCACATACAAAGGAATGAAACTGGATGCTTATCTCACACCATACACAAAACTCAACCCCAAATAGATTACAGACTTGAATGCAAGACCTGAAATCATAAAACTCCTGGAAGAAAACATTAAGAGTAAGCTCTTTGATATTGTTTTTGACAATTATTTTTTTTAGATTTGACATCAAAAACAAAGGCAAAAAAAGCAAAAATAAATAAATGAGACTATATCAAACTAACAACCTTCTGCAAAGCAAAGGAAACTCAGAAAAATGAAAAGGTAACCTATGAAATGGAAGATAATATTTGCAAACAATCAACCATATTGATAAAGGGTTAGGATATAAAATACAGAAGCAACTCCTACAACTCAATAAACAATTTTAAAAAATTAATCCAATTAAAAATGAGCTACAGACCTGGCCAGATACTTTCCCAAGAAGACATACAAATCCTAATAATTACATGAAGAAATGCCCAACATCAAAGAAATGCAAATCAAAACTGCAATGAGCTACTACCTCACACCTAATTAGGATTTCTTTTATCAAAAAAAAGCAAAATACAACAGGCATTGGCAAAGATATAGAGGAAAGGGGATCCTTGTAAACTGTTAGTAGGAATGTAAACTGGTACAGTCACTATGGAAAACAGTACAGAGTTTCCTCAAGAGATTAAAAATAAAACCACCATATGATCCACCAATTTCAGTTGTACGTATATATCCAAAGGAGACTAAATCACTGTCTCTAAGAAATATATGTACTCTCATGTTCATTACAGCATTACGCATAATTACCAAAGTTGGAGACAACCTAATGTCTGTCAATGGATAAATGGATAAAGAAACGATGAGATAGATGGATGATAGAGAGAGATAGAATGGATTATATTATTCAGCCTGCAAAAAGAAGGAATTTCTGCTATTTGTGATAACATGGATGAAGCTGGAAGGCATTATACTAAGTGAAATAAGTTAGAGAAAGACAAATACTGTGTGGTATTACTTGTATGTGGAGTTAAAAAAAAAAAAATTGAACTCCTAGAAGCAAAGAGTAGGATGGTAGTTACTAGGATGTTGGGGAAATAGGGCCTGTTAAAAAGGGTACAAACTTTCAGTTACAAAATAAATAGGTTTGAGGATCTAATATATAACAGTGACTATAATTGATAATACTGTATTATATAATTGAGATTTGCTAAGAGAGAAGAATTGAAGTGTTCTGACCAAACAAAAACAGACAAACAAAAAAACAAAATAAGACAGGGGGTAAATATATGAGGTGATTGATGTTTGGATAAACTAAATGGTAGGAGGCCTTTCATAATGCATGCATATACTATAAATCATTACATTGTACGCTTTAAATGTATTATAATTTTGAGGCACCAGGGTGGCTCAGTCAGTTAAGCATCTGGCTTCAGCTCAGGTCTTGCTGACAGCTCAGAGCCTTTAACCTGCTTCAGATTCTGTGTCTCCCTTTTTCTCCTCCCTTCCCTTGCTTGTGCTCTGTCTCTCTCTCAAAAATAAACATTAATTTTTTTTAATTAAAAAATATAATTTCATCAATTATAGCTCAGTAGGATGGAAAAAACAAACAGGATTTTATGCTATGACCAAGTGGAATTTATCTAAAAATACAAGGATGGTTTAACATCTGAAATTCAATTAATACAACACACTCTATCAATAAAGGTTAAAAAAAGCTGATCATGTCAGTAGACAGAAGAATATCAGCTGACAAAATCTAACAGTTTAATGATTAAAAACACTTAACAAAATAGGAAAAGAAGAAAGCTTCCTCAACCAGCTAAAAGGTATCAATGAAAAATCCACTACTAAAATTATATTTAGTGGTAAAAGACCAAATTATTTCCTNATTAGGAACAAGAAAAAGATGTCCATTCTTGCCACTTCTTTTCAATATCATACTGAAGATTCCATCTAGAGAATTTCTGCAAGAAATTAAAATAAAAGAAGTGAAATTGGAGAAAAGAAATAACACTTTTTGCAGATGATATAATCTTATATAGAGAATATCTTAAATGATTAACTGAAAACCTATTAGCATTGACAACAGGTTTTCAGGATACAACAAAAATACATATATATATGCATATATAGACTTATATAAGATAATTATATATATTTATATATAATATTTATGTATATATAAATATATGTTTTTATATAATATATATTTATATAACATAAGTATATACATCTTTGAGATCTGTTTTCTGCAAATTATGAATGACAATCTGAAAATGAAATTAAGAAAAGCAATTCACTTAAACAGCATTGAAAAGAACAAAATCCTTGGGAGTAATTTTTTTAAGTGCAAAACTGCTATTCTGAAAACTAGAAAACTTTTTTGTTGGAAAATAAAGATCTAAATAAAGACATCTCATGTATAGGAATCAGCAGAACCACTATTGTTTAGATAACAATAGTCCCCCAAGTGATCAACAGATTCAGTACAATCCCTGTTAAAATTCCAGCCATTTTTGTAGAAGCTGATCCTAAGAACTCAAATGAAAATGCCAGGAACCTCATTGTCAAGACAATCTTGAAAAAGAACATATTAGAAGCAATACCAGTTCATGGCTTTAAAACTTACTCCAAAACTCCAATAATCAAAAAAGAGAGGTACTGAGGTGCCTGGGTAGCTCAGTCAGTTAAGCGTTTGACTTTGGCTCAGGTCATGATCTCACAGTTCAGGGGTTCAAGCCCCACATCAACTCTGTGCTGACAGCTAACTCAGAGCCTGGAGCCTGTCTTCAGATTCTGACTCCCTCTCTTTCTGACCCTCCCCTGCTCACGCTGTCTCTATCTCTCTCAAAAATAAATAAAACATTAAAAAAAGTAAAAAAAAAAAAAACAAGAAAGAGAGGAACTGGCAAAAAGACAGACATATAAATCAATGAAATAGGATTAATACTCTGGAAATGATCTCTTATATTTATAGTTTATTGATTTTCACAAAGAATCCAAAACAATTTAAAGTGGAAAGAATTGTCTTTTGAACAAATTGTACTAGAACAACTAGATATCCACATACAAAATAATAAAATTGGAGTACTTCCTTAAACCATATACAAAAATTCATTTAAATGGGTAATAGGCATAAATTCAAGAGCCCAAACTATAAACTTCTTAAAAGAATACATAGGAATAAATCTTCATGATCTTGGGTTAGACCAACCTTTGTTAGATATGACACCAAAGCCACAAGCAATAAGAGAAAATTACATAAATTTGGCCTCATAAAAACTTTTTAAAACCTCACAACTTTGTGCTGCACATGATGTTATCAAGTAAATTAACAGCCAAGCCACAAAATGAGAGAAAATAATTGCAAATCTTATATCTGATTAGAAACTTGTATCCCAAACATATAAAACTCCTACAATTAATAATTAAAAGGTGAACAAACCAATTTAAAAGTGGACAAAAGTTACAAATAGGTAATTCTCCAACAAAAATATACAAATGGCAATACCATTTGAAGAGAGGCCTAATATCATTAGCCATTAGACTCATGCTAATCAAAACCACAAGAGATCACTTCACATCTACTAGGATGGTTATAGTGAAAAATACAAATAGCTTTTTGGCTAGAATGGAGAAATTGAAACCCTCACACATAGACAGTAGGAGTGTAATCTGATGCATATGCTTTGGAAAATGTTGGGAGTTGCTCAAATTGTTAAGCATAGAATTACCACATGACCCAGCAATTCCACTGCTGGAGATAAACACAAGAGAAATGAATATGACTATACAAAAACTTGTATGTGAGTATTCATAGCAGCATTATTTATAAAAGTCAATAAGTGGAAATGTCTAACAACTGATAAATGGATAAGTATTGTATTACAACCATATTGACAAACATCAGTATTAAATTGAAAAAGGGAGAAAAAGGAAAGTTTTCACTTAATTTAGGGTATGAAAGGAAGGATTGTATCTTACAATCAGGATATACATTTTAAAGAGAAGCAACATTCTCTGAGAGAAGGAATAGCTCCCTGTTTTCCACAATTCTCACCAACAAATGCATAGTTTCAAAGATAAAGTCTTGGTATATAAAGGTCACAGAAGAACTATTAGAGCATAACAGTCTCCTGTCAGATCTAGCTTTAGATAGACACATAAGGTTGGAGTAGTCCCATATGTATCTTCTTTTACTTTTATTATTTTTTTTACTAATTTTTAATGTTTATTTACTTTTGAGAGAAAGCATGAGCAGAAGAGGAGCAGAAAGAGAGGGAGACAGAATATGTAGCAGGCTCCAGGCTCTGAGCTCTCAGTACAGAGCTCCACACAAGGCTGGGCTCAAACCCATGAACCTTGGGATCACGACCTGAGGGGAAATCAGACACTCAACCGACTGAGCCATGCAGGTGCCCACTTATGTATCCTCTTTTAGACATGTGTTGGCAATCACCTGACTTGGACACTGTGTATTTCATTCATCTAGGAGTTATACACTGAACAACATGATAGGCCATGGAAAACATCTGTAAGCATCCTAAAACTCTCCACTGTAATGCTGCCTGTTACAAGCATATTCCCAAAAGCAATGTTGTGGGAATGGAACAGTTCCTTATCCAGGTATATCAGCTGTGCTAATAAATATTAAGATGAGATATGTGTATATACTGAAAAGAAAAACAATTCCAAACACTTCCAGAAACCATATTATAGGCCCTCCATCAACAAAACAAAAACAAAAAGGATTTACATTAGGCTTAGATTTCTTTTTGGCCTCACTAAATTTAAACAGTGAAGTTGTCTTTAAGACATATGAGAATTTCTCAGAGCAAAGTTATTTTCTGGATGTCAGGTATTTGAGGAGCTCATCAACTTTTTCAGGTCAATTGGTCTGAAATTTTAAATCAGCCATGCTTGAGGTTATTTATGAGAGCTATTCTGTCACAGAGAGAATTTGCTGTAATTCTAGCCACCCTCTTGGTTTTGCAGTGAATATTGTTTTCTCATCTGCTTCTTGCACTTTTTGTCACACCAGGATATTTAGGCACATCCAAATTTTAGGCACATTTGAAAAACATGTGAGGTATTTTAAGTTAATTTTACCTCTCTTGTAGTACAATCTTTTTTTAAAGTTTATTTATTTATTTTGAGAAAGTGGGGGAGAGAGCAGGGGATGGGCAGAGAGAGAGGGAGAGAGAGAATCCCAAGCAAACTTCATGCTGTCAGTGCAGAGCCTGATGTGGGGCTCAGTCCCATGACCGTGGGATCATGACCTGAGACAAAATCAAGAGTTGGATGCTTAACTGACTGAGCCATTCAGGCACCCCTGAAGTACAATATTACACTAGGTCCTCCTCCTTCTCCTCTCTTACTCCATGTCCAGCACACAGAAGACCCTCAGCTAGCCTTTCATTCAAAATGCTTGGATTCCTACTGCTGAGACTACAGTACATTCCTGTCTCTAGAGTTTCTTTCTAGATATGTCCTCTTCGTAGAACTAACATCTTTTCCTTTCTAACTTAGAATTAAAATATAATTAATAAAGGGGGCACCTGGGTGGCTCACTCAGTTAAGCATCCGGCTTCTACTCAGGTCATAATCTTACGGTTCAGGAGTTCAAACCCCACGTTGGGCTCTGTGCTGACAGCTCAGAGCTTGGAGCCTGCTTCAGATTCTGTGTCTCCCTCTCTCTCTGCCCCTTCCCCACTCACTCACTCCCTGTCTGTTTCAAAAATAAATAAATATTGAAAAAATGTAATTAATATGTGTAGGAGTACATAGCATTGTGTGTACTCTGGAGTCAGGTATCTACATTCCATTCCCATGTGAGTTTTCTAGCTCTGTCATAACAGTACCCAAAGCTGGGAGGTTGAAACAACAGAAATGTACTTTCCTATACTTCTTGAAAATGTAAGTCTGAAATTAGAGTTAGTTCCTTCTGAGGACTATGAAGGCTAATCAGTTCCATACTCTGTGGTTTGCTGACAGTCTTTGGGATTCCATGGCTTCTGCTTTATCACCTTAATTTCTGCCTTCCTCTTCACCTGGTGTTCTTCCTATATGTCCATATTTCTCCAAATTTCCCTTTTTGTAAGAATACCAATCCTATTGGAGTAAGAGCTCACCCTACTCCAGTGTGACCTCATATTAAATTAACTAATTACATCTGTAAGAACTCTGTTACCAAATAAGCTCACGTTCTAAGGTATTGGAGTGTCGGACATCCATATATAAACTGGGGGTAGGGAACACAGTTCAACCCATAATAACTTATGTTAACCTCTCTAGCCAAAGTTTTTGCATCTGTTAAAACTGGAATAACACTATTAGCTACCTTTTAGTGTTTTTATGAGGATTGAGAGAATTAATATCTAGACAACACTTAGAACAATGCCTGACACAGAATAAGCACTACTGATAATGAGTAAACATGTTACATTTCTGATATTAATACATTTTAATGAAGATGGTCAGGGAAAATGTTTTTGACTCAAATCCACCAGAACTTAAGAGGGCTGTAATTTGCCTTCAGCAGGCAGAGTTTGGGGTTGTTTAGTTTTTATATGTTAAGTGAAATGACATTGGGAAAAGAATCATGACATCCACTATTAAGAGCCACTTATAGCTCCTAAAATATCATGGTTACCTGTCATTAAAAAATCACACGGAGCATCTGGGTGCCTCAGTCAGTTAAGCGTCTAATCTTGGCTTAGGTCATTATCTGACAGTTCATGAGTTCAAGCCCCAAGTTGGACTCTGTGCTGACAGCAAGGAGCCTGCTTTGGATTCTCTGTCTCCCTCTCTCTCTGCCCTTCCCTGCTTGCACATTCTCGCTCTCAAAAATAAATAAACGTTAACAAAAAATCACACAGATTGATCACCAGAAATTTTCAGTACTACGTTCCAGTAGCTCTCGGCTGTCTGGTTATGCATTTCTAGAGAGTCTTGTGACTTGTATCTTTTATGGTTTCATTCAGGAAATTGCTACTGTAGTTTACTTTGTGTGCAAAATTTTTAGGTTTTCACAAAAAATTCTTAAGTGTGCATTTCCATACGTTAATATGAATGGAAAAAAAAAAACAATGCCAGAAAATTCTCCCAGGCTGGTTAAGCGAAGATATAAACATATTCAGTACTGTTAAGATGTAAATGAACAACATACTGCATTCTGATACAACCATTTAAATGTTTGTACTTCTATAATCATGATAATAACAAAGCTTTGAAGTTATTTTTATACATGTATTTTCTAAAATCCCATTAACACCTTTTCCACCTGCTTGCATTTTATGTTTTATGTAGTGATATTGACAAAATGATAAAATTCTTGGTGTAATTTGGTTTGCACATTATTTTTAAGTGTGCTGCAAGCTCATATGAATAGAGATTGTAAGGAACGTTTTTAGGCAATTAAAAGATGAGCACAAACTCAAGATTCCAAAGTGATGGAAATAATTTAAATGGTGTGATAAAAAGTTCAAGCCTTCAAAAGAAATTGCTATTTTGACAATTTAGACCTTAACTTTCTTATTTGGTCTGTTTTTCATGAGTCTTATTGAGGTACAATATCCATAGAGTAAACTGCACAAAAAAAGTATGTAATCCTATAAATTTTGACGTATGTATATTTTCATCCATCACCACATTCAAGATAACATATCTATTACCCCAGTAGTATTTTTGTAATTCCAAAAGGCCACCTTTCTGACCCTTTCCATGTTTCATCCCTGGTCCTAAGGAAGTCATTATTATGTTTTCTGCCACTATGGGTTAGGTTGCATTTTAAAATATTACATAAATAGAAACATACACAATGTTTCTTTGTGTACACAGTCTTTGGCTTCTATCACTCAGCATAATTGTGAGATTTATCCATGTTTATGTGTGTATCAATAGTTTATTCTGTTTTATTTCTGAGAAATATTAAATTGTTTGGCTTTATAACAATTTGTCCACTTACCTTTAATGAAGGTTTGTGTTCTTTCCAGGTTTTGGTTATTACAAATGGAAATGCTATGAACAATAATGTGCATGGTATGTAGAGGTTAGGATTTGCATTTTACTTAAGTTTTTTGGTGTTTTTGTTTTTGTTTTTGATCTTACTGGTCACACCTTTGTTTCTCTGCTGGTTTAACATGAAGCTTGAATGCAAAGAGAGAAAATATTGCAAATCACTCTAGGAAAGAAGGATATATTCTTACTCAATTTCAGGTTGTGAGTTTCTCAAATCTTTCCTTTGTGTCATGAATACTTCCAATTTTTCTAGTGGAGCCCAAATTTTTTGAAAGTCAGAGTCCAAGAGGAGATACTTTCTGTTCTGTTTGAGTGTTAATTTTAATTTTGTTATTTTTTTGGTTTATTTTTCTAATACTCTCCCTTGAAACAGTGAATGTTGAACTCCTGTAATTGAAAATGATCAGACTGATCTGGGTCAAAGTGGTCACATTTGATTGGGGACAGAAAGTGCCATTTGAAGTGGTGCCTCTATAAAGAAATCATTATTGGTGCACCCTGGTGGCTCAGTGGGTTAAACGTCCAACTTCAGCTCAGGTCATGATCTCATGGTTTGTGGGTTCAAGCTCTCTGTGGGATTCTGTGCTGATAGCTCAGGGCCTGGAGCCTGCTTTGGATTCTGTGTTTCTCTCTCTCTCTCTCTGTCCCATCCATGCTTATGCTCTCTCTCTCTCAAAAATAAATAAACATTTTGCTGGGAGCCGCACTGGCCTCTCTGATGGCAGTCACAGCAAAGAAATGGCAGTGTTTGCACAGCTCCTGCTGTGAGAAACAAAAACTGGTATCTCCTTCTGCTACTACTGGCTCATATTAGAAATGAGCCTGCTGGTATTGACCAGGCCTCACAATATTCCATATCAGACCCATATTCCGAACACAGATACCACATAAGGAAAAGTATATTCCTGCCTTTACAAAAGAGATTTTAGATGAGAGCTCTGTGGGTGATTGTCAAAAGCCTCTTCCTATGGGCCTTGCATATCAAAGACAATTGAGCCTGGCCCCGAGACAAAGAGCCTAATTTAGAGTTTAGGAACAAACAGGGGTAGAACTTAACACATAAGGCTTCTTCTAACTGATGATGTATGGCAGTCCCTTCCCAAAGGCATACCATCTGCAAACATCCTCCCTTACAGGTGGCTGGGATGAGGATAGAAAAGAGTAGCTAACACATAACCCAAAAGCAAAAGGCTAACACCTTTAGGGCCCCCGTGGTGTTCACACATTTAGCATCAAATAGGTTTCCACAAACTAACCAGTTCAAAAACATTCATCCTCTTGAGAGCCAAACAGAATAATTCCTAGCCTAACTATTTACGACTTAACATATATATGTCATCCTATTTTTTCATTAAGAACATCCTGTTATTTCCTTAGTTGTACAATTCAACTTCACTATGATTGAGGTAATTCACAAAAGGCTTCCCATTGTAAAAATTCCTTTTTCTGATCTCATGTTGTTCTTGAACCTTTAAATAAAGACACCAAAACCGACAGGTCAGAGATGCCTGCCTGGTGATCAGAAAGAATCTCAGGGCTCTCTCACTCTCTCTCTCGCCGACACCGTCCATCCTTCAGGGACCCCTGGACCTGTCGGAGCAGGCCTCCGACAACATTAAAAAAATAAAATAAAACCAAAGAAATCATTATCAACTCTGAAATCTTTAAAACTTGTCAGAATTTTGAAGCATCTATGAAATAACAAAGCATTTTGCTTCAATATAAAATTGAGTGAGTCTACCAACTTCTTAGAACAACTAAATCATGTTTGTTAATCTATTTGTGTGTTAACTGTGTAAAAGAATAATTCTGTGTGTGAGCTCCTTCCTTTATCAAACATGGCCAATATCTTTAAGTTTTATATTACTCTGCAAAAGAAAAACCCACAAAATAGTGATTAGAAAAATTTGGTTTCTTCAGGCCCAAAATGGCTGAGTTGGTTATGTGCCTGACTTTGGCTCAGGTCATGATCTCATGGTTTGTGAATTTGAGCCCCACATCAGGCTCTCTGCTCTGAATGCAGAGCCCACTTTGGATCTTCTGTCCTCCTCTTTCTCTGCCCCTCCTTCCCACCTTTCTCAAAAATAAATAAACATTAAAAAAGAGAAAATATTAGGCTCTTTGCACATTTGAAAAACTCCAACATTTGATAAAATGTCTTGTTTTTATATTTTGATGAATATGATCATAACTTATTGTGACTTTTGCTTTAGAGTTTGGTTCTGGTAAATGGTAGCATCAGAGATTGCTGCCAGTCCTGAAAAAAGTCTTATTTATCTACAAAATGACTAAAGTCATTTTTTCACTTCAATCAGGCCCTGTTTTTTGTTTTTGTTTTTGTTTTTCTTTTTATGATGTCTCTTGGCCATGTGCCCTTTTGGGTGGGGTTGTAATGAGCAATAAAATAAATACTTTATTGTGAAAGAATACAATTAAAACTGGCAGTCACAGGGGCACCTAGGTGGCTAAGTTGGATAAGAGGCCTACTCTTGATTTTGGCTCAGGGTATGATGTCATGATTCATGAGTTCAAGCCCTGCATTGGGCTCTGTGTTGATATCATAGAGCCTGCTTGGGATTCTGTCTCTCTTTTTCTCTCTGCCTCTCTCCTGTTCTCTCTTTTTCAAAATAAATAAACATTAAAAAATCGGCAAAGTCTCAATAAAAAGTAACAAAGTCTTATCAAGTTATCCCTACAAATAAATCTGTAGACACTGAGGAAACTATACAAATTTTTAAATGACTTTCAGAAGTAACCATTAGTTTGCCATGTGTATTATTTTTCTATTTTCTCATAGCAAAATATTATAGCTTCCATTGACTTGTAGATAAAGGAAGTAACATAACATAACATCACAAATTCATGAAAAGGTCTTGGAGAATTCTAGTGTTTCTTGAACACAAACATATTTTCATCTTATGAGATGACCTATAGGGCTGCAGATTCTACTTCTTTTTATATCTCTTTGGGAGTCAAGGTTTATAGAAAGTGTTGACACAGAAACACGATGAAAATGTTGACCTATTAGATTGTAAAACTGATACTTGTTTAGCCATGTCAACCACAATTTATAATCTGAATATTTTATTCATGCCCCATAGCATCATCTTTTCCATTAAAAGTTTACTCTCTGTTGTAGTTGTATAATTTTCATTTATTTTTAGGAAGCACTTTTTGTATGAAAATGAAATAACAAAGATTATTTTCATATTTGATATGCATAACATAGATATATCATATGAAAATTTTATCTAAAAGTTCTGAAATTATTTTTATTTTGAGGGGATGTAAGATCCATGTCTTTATCAGATATTCAGAATATAAAGTGAATAAATACTTATCTAGAAAATATTCGATTCAATTTGTTAGTGGAAATTATCTCTAGGTATAAAGGCACCAAACACAGTGCCATTCTATCTTTCTTACTTTCTTCTTCTTCTTTTTTTAATGTTTTATTTATTTCTGAGAGAGAGAGAGAGAGAGAGAGAGAGAGCAGGGGAGGGTCAGAGACAGAGGGAGATACAGAATCTGAAACAGGCTCCAGGCTCGGAGCTGTCAGCACAGAGCCCGATGCGGCTCGAACCCAGGAACTGTGAGATCATGACCTGAGCCGAAGTGGGATGCTTAATCGACTGAGCCACCCAGGTGCCCCTCTTCTCCTTTTGATAGGGAAAAATCTGTTATGAGATGGCCCACAGGACCGAGAGGGAAATTCCAGTCCTCCACAAAGACTCCCCTTACAGGGTTTTCTTCCTACCCAGCATGCCCCGCGCACCAAATTACTACTAATGCGGAAGCCGGAAGTAACAGACTATAAATTGTTCCCTCTGCTTACGCTCCAGGCTCAGACCTCTGGAGAGTGACTTCTTCTGAGCTCGAGGGTATTAAATGAACCTCTTGCCTGCCAAGATCTGTGAGTGCTGCTTGGTTCTTCCACGGAGTAATCCAGACCAAATTCCATAACATTTGCTTCCCTGACCGGCAAACGGAACCACGCTGGCCCATTGTTGCCACCCGCTTGAGAAAACAGCCAGGCAGTGACTGAATGAGGAATCACAACGGAGAAGGCACACCCTGCCTGAATTTCAGCAGTCTCCCGCTCTGTCGCCTCAGGCCAGGCCTGCTCCACAGTTCCCACGGGAGAGACTCGAGGTGACTTCGCAGCTGAGGACCTGGACCCAACGTCGGATACTGGTAAGGCCTGGGCCCCATTTCTGTCCTGTTCATAGCAGTGGAAGTGGACCTGATCACTCCCAAGAGACCCCAGTGGCCTCACAGGCAGGAATTCTGTGGGAAGGAATGCAATAACCTTTGGTGTGTATGTGAGTGTGAATGTGTGTGTCCCTCTGGCTTGCCTGCTGAGTTCAATTCTGTGGCTTCATGGATAGGCACCTTTATTTTTTATTTTTTTTTAATGTTTTATTTATTTCTGAGAGAGAGAGAGAGACAGCGTGAGCAGGGGAGGGTCAGAGAAAGAGGAAGACACAGAATCCCAAATAGGTTCCAGGCTCTGAGCTGGCTGTCAGCACAGAGCCCGATGCAGGGCTCGAACCCACGAACCGTGAGATCATGACCTGAGCTGAAGTCGGATGCTTAACCGACTGCACCACCCAGGCACCCCAGCACCCTTAAGGTCCCCAAAAGCCTACAGAGTCTGAGTGGGTCCCTCTGTGATTCCGTGGTGAACGGCATACAGTCTGTGGTGGCATAGGAATAGTTTCCAATCGATTCTTGCCTGTCAAGAAGCCAGGAAGAGGGTACTGACCAGTCAAACCTTGTAGCCGGTGGTCCCAAACCTGTATACGGTCCTCAGTCAGATCCCAGGCTCTGCCAGCTGGTTTACCTGCTTAGACTTAAAGGATGCCTTCTTCTGCTTGGTCCCCCAGTGCAAACCCTTGTTTGCCTTTGAATGGACCGAACCAGACACAGGGCAAAAAATCTTACCTGTCCTCTTTGGGGAGGCACTGGCCAGAGACCTCTCTGACTTTCCAAGGGAGTCCACATACTGCCCTTGTCCAGCATGTGGATGACCTCTTCTTTGCCAGCAAAACCTGATAGAATTGTACAGAGGGCACAAGGGCCCTCCTCCAACTTCTGTCAGACTCAGGGTACCAGATCTCATGGGGAAAAAAAAAAAGCACAGATCTGCCAACAGCAAGTCTGATACTTAGGCTTTCTCCTTACCCCAGGAAAAAGAGCACTAGAGCCAGGGAGGGAAGGATCATCACCTCCCTACTTCAGCCCCAAACTAAGAGCAGGTTACAAGAATCCCTCAGGGCTGCAGGATTCTGCTGAACCTGGATCCCCAGATTCTCAGTAATAGCAAGGCCCCTCTATAATCTCTTGGTAGGGACAGATTGAGAACCCTTGTCTGGACAGAGGAGGCCAAAGCTGCCTCCTAGAGATAAAGGTTGTCTTAGGGCAGGCACCAGCCCTTGGCCTGCCAATATAGAAATGTCTTTTAATTTCTTTATGCAAGAGAAGGAAAAGCTCACCCTCAGGGTTCTCACATGGATCTTTGGCCCTTGGCAACAGCCTGTAGCATACCTGTCTATGAGGCTGGACCCAGTGGCAGGAGGATGGCCACTGTGCCTTAGGGCACTAGCAGCCACAGTTCTGCTCATTAAGGAGGCAGATAAACTCACCCTGGGACAAGAACTAAATGTCAACATCCCTCATGCTGTCCTGTCTCTCATGCCTCTCCAACTCTCAGCTAACATAATACTAGGGCTCCTCTGAGAGAATCCACACGTCACTCAAAACAGTGTGGACAATGAATCCCCCAACTTTCCTACCTTCTGAGGAAGGAAAACCAGATCATGACTGTTCTGAGGTGACCAATAAAGTATTCACAAGCTGCCCAGATCTGCGTGACAAGACCCTACAGAACCCAGATCTCACTTTGTTCAGTGATGGTAGCAGTTTCATCACAGAGGGTGTTCAAAAGGCAGGGTATACAGTGACATGCTTTAATCTGAGCCCTCACCATTAGCAAGGACAAGCGAGTCGACTGACTCCCGGTATACCTTTCTACACATACATGGGGCAATCTGCAAAGAGAGGAGCCTTCTCATCATGGCAGGGAAGACCATCAAAACAAAGCTCTTTGAGGCCGTCTGGCTTCCAAAGGAAGTTACAGTTCTGTACTCCAAAGGACACCAAAAGGGAGACAACCCTACAGCACGAGGAAATCAAGTAAATCATCTAGCACACAAAGCAGCCAGATAGCAGCTAATAAGGAGATAGACATAACTCCCTCCCTTATCTGTGCTGCAACCACACCAGGAGTTCAAAGAAGAAATTGTTCCCCAGTTTGGGTTACCAGCCACAACCTACAGTGATAACAGGCCTGCATTCGTGGCGGACTGCTTACATGCCCAAAGCTCAGGAAAAGTAGAGCAGATGAACCGCACCCTCAAGGGAACCTTAGCCAAGTTCTGGCAGGAAACAGACCTCCCACGGCCGGACCTGCTGTCCCTGGCCCTCCTGCATGTCTGTTGCACACCAGGAACTCAAGGTCTCTCCCCTTTTGAGAGGGCCCCAATCTCTTTAGGATCCCCTGTACACCCTCTCTCACCAGGGGACTAGATCTAGGTCAAAGACTGGAAAAAGACCCTCTCAAATTACAGTGGACTGGGACCCATATAGTGGGTCCACCACTCCAGAGTCAAGAAGGCCAATCCTGAGGAGCCCCAGACTTGGAAGACTGACCCAAGTCCAATCTTCAGCCCTACTCCAGCCATACCCCAGAAGCCGGGTGGTCTATGCACAGCAGAAGCTGGAAGAATCACCGGTCTGATGACATAAATAGACTGTCCTTACTCCTTGTCATTAGATTGGCAGAGGTTGCCCCAGAAAGCTGGGGCAATTCACATCCTGTTCACAGTCACCTTCCTCTTATGGATAGGATGTTTTGTTGGTATTGGTTGCCTTTAATCTGGGCCTCATTTGTAAGAGAATCCACATTCAGTGGAAGAATCTGGGGTTTTAAAAGCTTAAATGTGGTGTAACCTCTTTCAGTCTACTGGGCTGCCTGCCAACAAGGAAGTTGCTGATGCCATTTTGGGGAAGTGTTTGCACTGATGTATGTGCCTCAAACTTCAAGAAAAAGAGATTAAAAAGTTGGTGCTTAGATTAACCTTCAGCCTTAAGATTCAGGGTAAACAAGCATTTGTGCTACCTGTACTCCTAGGGGCAGAAGTAGTCATGGGGATAGGTACTGGCATTGGAGGCATAGGCTCTTCTGTGTGGCTAACAAGTGGCCAACTCCCTAGTGTCCCTGCAGAGCCAAATAAGTTCCCTGGCAGAACTTGCCCTCCAAAACAGATGGGCACTTTACCTCCTCACTGCTGAGAAAAGCAGCACCTGCATCTTCCTTGGCAAAGAATGCTATTACTTTATAAACCAGTTGGGAATAGTCACAACCAAATTCAGGGAACTGAAGAAAAAGAACTGGTCCATAATTAATAAAGATGATGTCCTCTAATATAGACTAGATTGGTTTAAAGGGGCATCAAAGTGAGGGAATGATAGGGAAAAATCTGTTATAAGATTGCTGGCAGGACTGATAGAGAAAATTCCTGTCCCTGACCAAAGACTCCGCTTCCAGGTTCTTTCACCCTGCTTGTCGCTTGCTCACATTAATGAGAAATGTGGAAGTAACAGATTATAAATTGTTCCCTCTGCTTATGCTCCAGGCTCAGACCTCTGGAGAATGATCTCCTCTGAGCCCACAGGTGTAAAACAAATCTCCTGTCTTCCAAGATCTCGGAGTGCTGCTTGGTTCTTCTGACGGGTGACCCAGACCAGATTCTGTAACTTTTACTTTCTTGTATGAGATGAACTGCATCTAGAAGTACTATTGTCAATGTTTGAGAAGTACTGGAAAATGGGATTGCTACCAAAAAAGTAGAAATTGTTTTTGTCATAATACATACAATGATGAGGGAGCATAGGGCAAGCTGACAGGCTGCAAACACCCCCACCCCCAGGTGGTATATGTGTCATATTCCCCCAGCGCTCCTTACTCCTTGCTGCCCAAGAACAAAGGAAAGGGGAAAACAAATGGTTAATTGATAGAGAACATAGTCCTGCAGGACCTAAGTCTCTATCACCCTCTATAGTGATATGGGAAACAAAGGCAGAAGGAAATGGCGGATAGAACTAAATTTGCTTATAACCTACAGCCCGTTGACAAATACTTGAGGCTGGCAGATTGAAATGTTTCTCCAGGAACTCTCTAGTGTCTTAATGTTAATACTTTGCTAGAGCAAAAAAAAAAAAAGAAAAAAAAAGAAAAAAACACCTTGGCTTGACAATAGTTAGGCCTCCACTATCCTGGGAGTCTTCTTTTGCATATGAAAATCTCACCGAAAACTTCCCCTGGACTTTACTTACCCCCAACTCCGTAGTATATATCCAGTCCCAGTCTCTCCTTATGCTCCTGGGGCAGTTTTTCCTGCCCACAGGTCCTGTCCCCATGCTTCAGTAAAATCACGTTTTGGCACCAAAGATGTCTTCAAGAATTCTTTCTAGGCTGTCATCTCTGGACTCCATGAACCCTAATGTCAACCCCCAAAAAAATCATAAAATATTGCTTTTTCATAAGATATATGTTTTTACGCTTCACATAAAACAATAAAATTCCAGAATTAATTATTATAAAGAAAGTTTTAGGAAGTGCAAAGAAAAACATATATTGTTATTTAGCATGAATATATTAGTTAGTTTTGCAAGATTATACTGTGATAGCAAGCAATTTCAAAGCCTCAGTGACTTATAATAACAAAAAGATTTCTTTCTCATTAAGATTTCATGACAGCTGTAGATTGGCTGCAACCCTACTCTATGTTGTCTTCTTTTTGAGATTCAGGAAAGCATAGCTTCTATCTGGATATTGTCCCTTCATGGAAAAAGAAAAGTACAGTGGTGAAATCACATGATTGCACTAAAAGCTTCATCTTTGAACTAGCATGTATAATTTCTGCTATTTCACTTGCCCATAGCAAATGATCTAAATTTAGGAAATCTAACTAAATAAAACAAATATTGCTAAATCTATCAAAAACTTCTATTTCACTTGCCAATAGCAAATGATCCAAATTTAAGAAATCTAACTAAATAAAACAAATATTGCTAAATCTAACAAAAACTGTCTAACAAACACCATGTCTGGTGTTGGAGAAAATGGCAACCCAGAACTATAAATGGTTGCAAACAACAACAACAAAAAGCCCAAGCAAGAGCATGCTCTCTCTAGCCAGAGGACAAAGAGAGGATATACTTAACAAGATAGAATTGAAAAATATATAACTCAATTAAAACCAACCAACCAACCAACCAAAAAAAAGTTGTCATACCATTACCCACATGAGCAAAGGCCAAGTGAGGAACCTAGATTTCCATCCTCACGAAACTTTAACATGCCCCATCCCCACTAGGATGATATCAGAGAAGGTCAAATAGAGAATCAGAATTATCCCTGCCAGCACCTAGTGGCCATTAAATAGATAATAACATAGAGATTTTTAATAATATCATCAGCCAACAGGATTCAACTGACATTTATAGAACACTCTGTTCAACAACAGCAAAATATACATTTTCATGTGCCTGCGGAGCATATGCCAAGATATCTATATTCTGGACCATAAAAGAAACCTCAACAAACTTTAGAAAATTGAAATCATAGAGAATGTATTATCTGGGCATGATGGAATAATGTTAGAAATCATTAATGACAAGAACAAGAAAATTACCTACACTTAGAAACCCACAGTAACACATTTCTAAATGATCCATGGGTCATTGAGGACATCTCAAAGGAAATAGCACTATATATTGAGCTAAATGGAAATAAAAATAAAACATTAAAAAAAATTGTGGGACATAGCTAAAACAGTAATAGGAGGAAAAATCATAGTACTAAAATTAACGCATTAGAAAAGGGGGAAATATCAAATCTATAATCTAGATATAAATCTATAAATCTATATATAAATCTAGATATAAATCTATAAATCTATAATCTGTCTCAATCACTTAGAAAAAGAACAAAATAAACCCAGTTAAGTGGAAGTAAGGCAATAGTAAAGATAAGAGCAAAAAGCAATGAAATTTAAAAGAGAAAACAATGGGAAAAAATTAATGAAAGATATGGTTTTTCAAAAAGACAAAAAAATTTACTTCTAGCAAGACAATAAGGGAAAAAATAAAAATATTTAATATCCAAATGAAACAGTAAATATTACTATAGGCCTGGCAGACATAAAAATGATAAATATGGCATTGAAAATTGACCACTTTCTCACAAAACACAATTATATCTCATGTATTTGAAATTGTATTCATAATTTTAAAAACTTACAAAAGGAAATCTCCCAGCTGAAATAATTTTATTGAAGAATTTTCACAAATACTTAAACAAGAAATTAAACCAATTCACTACAATTTCTTCCAGAAAATAGAAGAGGAAAAAATTCCCAACTCATTTTGTAAAGCTAGTATTATCCTCATACCCACCTCAACAAAGTTAGTACAAAACATTGAAAATAACAGACCAGTATCCCTAATTGATGTGTGGTAAGCTGATAAATGGTCCCATAAAAGATATTCAGTCAAATTCCTGGAACTTATGATTGTTAGCTTATTTAGAAATGGTGTCTTTGTGGATACGATTAAATTAAAGATCTTACAATGAAGACATAATACTGTATTATCTGGCTGGGCTCTAAATGACCATCCTTATAAGAGAGGCAGAGGGAGATTAGATACTTACAGAAGGAAAATGTAGAATGAAGTAATTTGGCCACATGCTGAAGAATGTCAAAGAATGCTGGGTAGCCAGTAAAAGCTAGAAAAGCTGAATATTTTTTTCTCTTCCAGAACCTACAGATGGAGCACAGTCTTGCCAGCCCTTGAATCCATGCTTTTGACCTCCAGAATTGTAAGTGAATGAATTTATGTTGTTTTAAGCCATCAGGTTTGTGGTAATTTGTGAGAACAGCCCTAGAAAACTAATATAGATTTTGATACTGAGAAACAGGGTACTCCTTTAACAAACACTGAAAAGTGTGGAAGTGGCTTTGCAATTGGATGCTGAAAAGAGGCTGGAAAAATTTTGAGATACATGATAGAAAACGTCTGCATTGCCTTGAGGAGATTATTGTTAGAAATATGGACACTAAAGGTGTTGCTGGTAAGAGGTCAAACAGAAATGTGGAGCATTAGTAGAGAAAACTTCTATCATGTTAGAGAATACCTGTCTAGTCATAACCAGAATGGTGGTGATATGATAAAGGTGATTCTGTACCCTGTTGCAATGGCTTAAAAATAGGGGTTTGTTTTAAATAATGAGAAAAATTTAGAAGTAGTAGGTAGTTGTTGGCATTAGATTAGTAGGTTAGCAATGTCAGGTCTGTTGCTCTGCAGTTCTCAGTCCTTTCCCTCATGGTCCCAAGGTATCCGTTGCAGACACTCCATTAGTATCTACAGCAAGATGAGAACAGAGAGCCAAAGGAAAAGGCAGTATTTGTGTCAGACAGAACAAAGACTTTCCCAGACACTGCAGCAGATTTTCACCTGTGTCATTGTCATTGTCTATAACTCAGTCATATGGCCACCCCTGACTGGAAGGTGTTTAGGAAAAATAACTTGAGAATGGAGATTTGGTCATCCACCATGAGAATCTGCCACAGACATAGAAATATTGTGCTTGTGGAAAATGACAAGAGCACTAGGAAGAATTAAAGGAGTCTTTTATGGATATCTGAGAGGTGTCACTGGATATCTGGCTACATGGGGCCCAAATAAATTGTTGCCTTTTGGCAAAATAATCAATTAAAAACAAAGTAACTTTTTGAGGAGGGCAAAAACAAAACAAAACAAAACAAAATATAAGCCTTCTACAAAAGGATATCTGTCTATAGAGAGCCAGGTCAGAATATCATGGACACACAGAATGGAGAGTTTACTGCTTTCCTGCCTTTCTGTACCAAAAAGAAAGTAATTTTAATATCATTCAAGAGAAATGAGCTCCTTTGAGGCTTGATAAAGCTATAGAATTATATTGTGTTTCTTATGGTAGTTAAAGAACTTTTTATGGTATATTTCATTAAGTTCATTTGGGAGTATGGAACACTGCTCTGTCAGAATTTCTTAAGATATAATGTGTTAACTTTAGTGGGATTCCCCACAACAGTGAACTGGATCTTTATGGCAAAGCTAAGTCAACACAAGGTTTACCCACCATGCACTTTAACAAGGAAGCTGAAAATAATGAAATTCCTCAAGAGAGAAAATAGGATGCTCTCATTTGTTAAAATTTAGATAGCAAATGATATAATTATAACTCAAAGTACTAAGCATACTTGTACTTCATACCTTAGTGAGTTTGTTTGTTTTTTGTGATTTTCCTCTGTTTGAAATTTTATTTATACTTCTCCTTTTCTACCTGATCTGGATTTCGGATATATATATATATCCTTCCAATCTCAACTCCACTACTAGTTTTTCTTTTTTTTTTTTTTTTACTTTATTTTTGTTTATTTATATTGAGAGAGAGAAAGCGTGAGCGAGAATGTGTCCACATGAAAAGGGAAGGGGCAAAGAGAGAGAGGGAGAGAGCAAAATCCCAAGTAGGCTCCATGCTCAGCGTTGAGCCCTACCTGGAGCTCCATCTCACAAAAGGCAAGATCATGAGCTGAGCTGATATCAAGAGTCGGATGCTTAACTACCTCAGCCACCCAGGTGCCCCTCAACTAACAGTTTTTCTCCCAAGATTTACTTGGTCCCAAATCCTATTGAGCTCTGCTGGAATTCATCTTTATCTTTCCTATCTTACTCCAGAATGCTTATAAATAATCCAGCTACACTTATGAACATGCTTACTTTCAGTTTTAATGGCTTTGATGTATGGTTGTTTTTTTAAAAACATCATGGATATATTACTTCAGTGTAGATAGATAATTTATCTTTGAATTCTTAATACCTCACAGAGACATTCAGTCATTCATTTGTAACTGGTAATTCATTTAATATGTACTGATTTTCATTTGTCACTTATAATTAATATAGCACTTCCTGAATGCATACTATCTACCTGACAATATGCTGAGTGCTAAGTATGTAAAGGTGAAAAAAGAATTATCAGGTTGAACCTGTCACACAGTGGTGAAAGCTGTGAGACAGAAACTATAAGTAATTTAAAATGTAGATGTTGGGATGTACAAGGTAAACTAGAGGCACATTTTGCATTAACACATTTTTATGTAATTGTCAAAGGTCACCACATACATTATGCTCTTGGTTTTTGCAATGTGGTATGAGAATGTTCATTGCTATAGAGTAAGAAAGAACAGATTATTGGCAAACAAGGATGTCTGTGGCTTCTGATGTGACCATTGCAGAACATCTTATAAAAAAATAAAGAATAGAAAATGGAATGACTAGAGGTAAATTATTATTCAGTGATTTATATCTTAAGTCTTCACCACCATTATAGAGTATCTACAGATTTCCCTTATGAGCTCTGCTGAAATTTTAGGAAATGCTGAATTCATATATCAATATCTCTATCTACTATTTATCATCTATCATCTACATATCCATCTATGATTTTTCTACATCTCTCTATAAACACACACCCAGGTAACATTTTGTATTCTATTGTTAGCAATGCACTTGCCTATCGCTGAAAAAGCCATATGAAAATGTAGCCAAGTTGACATCTTTCTCTGAGCATTGTTGCATTCTTGTTTTTAACTCAGTTGGAGCTGAACTGAAGGTAATACA
>NW_027533089.1:110858-121796 GCF_008692635.1 Crocuta crocuta | reverse complement strand
AGGGAACAACCCCCCCCCCCCCCCCCAGGCACTCCTTTCTCTCCTTGTATATAATCTAGCTATAATTTTAGTGACATTTTCAGGTTGGCAAAATTTTAAACAGTTAGTCTTTTTGGAATGCCCCATTGTATGGGTTTTGATTCAAACAAGAACAGAGGTTTAAATTCATTTTGTTTTCATTCAAGGCATCCAAGGTTGAAATCCATCAATCAATAGACTTAGAAACCTCAATTGAACACCTACTCCTATTATATGCCAGGCACTAAGATAGCTACCACAGGATGTACTGGATAATGTAAATTCAGCTTTAGTGAATTCTCTTAGAAGACAGATACAATTTTATATAATTTTCATACCACCTTGGTTTTGAAATAGTCATCATGATTTAAATCCATGCTTCATTGTTCTTGATAATGAACCTGAATGTTATTTTAGCATGATCATTGCTTTGTGTTTATGTTGAAATTAATCAACAATAGAGACTGCTCCTCATAAATATACATGAATTTAAAACAAAAATGCAAATCTTTGGGAAGAAATACAAATTTTTGGTTACAATATAATTATCTAATTTGTAGTGAATAGAAACACTAAAGTTATAAAACTATGTGATGTTTAAATACAAATGACAAATTTATAATTTTTAAGAAGTATCTCAGCATTACATTTTCTAAAACATAGATAGAATTTTACTTCCTTCACATTTTCCTATTGAAAAAGAAGACAAATTTGGCTACCTATCACATAATTATTTTCATCCAGTACATTTCCCACCCTCTTCAAAGTTTTAAGTATAGCAATGATCAAAACATAGGTATATTTTTATTTAATAAGAAATTATTCCTGTTTCTTTTAAGACAGTGTTCATTTATTCAGCAAAACTCAATGTGTACAAGGACTATGTTAGGAGAAGGTAAGAAAAATATAAAGATGAACAAGACACAGTTCTTCTCTTTTTTTTTTTTTTATTTCTAGGAGAGAGAGAGACAGCGTGAGCAGGGGAGGGTCAGAGAGAGAGGGAGTCACAGACTGAAACAGGCTCCAGGCTCTGAGCTGGCAGTCAGCACAGAGCCCGACGCGGGGCTCGAACCCACAAACCGCGAGATCATGACCTAAGCGAAAGTCGGACGCTTAACCGACTAGGCCACCCAGGCGCCCCAACACAGTTCTTCTCTTAAGTGGCACTTAATCTAATAAACAAGGTAAAGAGATGCTCTCAAAGAACAAAACAAATGCAAAAAATAATATTTGGGAGTATGATAAATTGTTATCGAATTAGAAGATGAGAAAGAGGAACAATTATTTCCTGGTGAATATGAAATTATAGAGTAAAAATGCTCCCTTAACTAACCTCCAGGTAACCAGTAGCTTTATTTACAAAAATTCTCCATTCTCTCCATAAATCATACTGATTAATGTCCCAAATACTCTGAACTCTAGTAATTAAGTTACTCTTCAATATAGTCATACCTACCAGCTACCATTTCAGTAGATGAACTGAATGCTTGCCAAGAGTCAAGTGTGTGTTTTCAAACATATTTTTGCCAGTAGCATTTTTTATTGTGATTACATAATTTGTAAGGAAGTATTATTGAAAAATTGCATCTATAAAAATCAAGTTGAAATCTCTAGGAAGTTTCTCTCAGAAGACTCCTTCCCCCCAAATTGTTTTCAATTTAAAGTATTTTAAAATATTTTAATTATATTTAAGTATTTAAAATATTTGGGAAAATTATCTCAAACTGCTTCACAAACATCTTTGTTCTTGCTCCGTTCCATAAAGAATTACATATGAATAATTGCATCCTGAATATAGTGAATAAATCAAAACTCAGAAGGTCAACATGTATTTATACATTGTAAATAAAGATAAAATATTAAAGATGTCTGTGGATTATACTCTACTAATTCATATCACACTTATACCTCTTATTTTATTCCAACAATTTGTATAAGAGATAGGGCAGATGTTATCATCTTCTTTTTACAGATGAAAAATTAAGCTTTATATAAATTATGACTTCCCAAAGATCACACAGCTAGAATGTGGCCAAGATGGAACTTCAACCCAGGTTGTTTATAGTGGAGTCTAATGTTTGTTCCTACTTCTTCAAAATAGAATATTTTAGGGAGAAGAGTTCATTTATTACCATGGAGTAAGTCAGTTATGTGAATGTGAAATGCATAGATATGAAAAACAGTAAGAGATAAAATATCATTACTGTAGTGGGTTCAGTGGTATTTCTCCCAAATCTTTGTCTACCCAGAACCTCTCAACCTATTTGCAGTTGTAATTAGGAAGGGATTCCAATTTAAGATCATTCTAGATTATAGTGGCCCTATTGCAATAACAGGTGTCCTTCAACAGAAAAGGGAAGGACACACAGAGAGACAGGGCTAGCCATATGAAGATGGATATAGAGATTGAAGTGTTATATCCACAAACCAAATAATGCCGAGGATTTCCAGAGCTATGGAAAGCTAGGAGAGAAATTGATTCTCCCTCAAAGCATCCAGAAAGAATCAACTCTTTCAACACCTTCATTTCAGACTTCTGAACTCTTAAACCATGATATAATAAATTTCTGTTATCTTACATCACAAAGTTTCTGATAATTTGCTAGAGCAGTCCTAGGAAACTAATACAATTTATAAAACACATATGTGAGAAATCACAGGTATATTTTTGTGAGTATTAGCTCATTTTAGGTATCTAATTACTAATTATTTGTCTGACATTGAAAAATTTTAGTATTGTAATGGCATTGTTCCTTTTTAAAGAAATAGGCAATATTTCTACCTATTTTTCTACTATCTCAGTTCCAGAAACAATGCTTTTTATTATTTAAACTGTTATTCAAAATCAAGAAAAAAAATCTAATAAAGAAATACTTCTGAAAGAAAGAAAGAAGAAAAAAATAAAGGAGTTCTAAGTACATATTTCCCATAAAAGACTCCCTACGTTGCTGGTTTTAAATGAAAAAAATCTCCATGTGTCTATGTTGATTCCAAATGGCACCACATACAGCTATTTTTGCTTGCATTTAGTTGTGAAATGGTGGATTATGTAAGGACCAAAGTGAAATGCAGATTTTTCTTTTCCAGCTCGAACCATAAAAATGAAAAATTTAAGTGTATTATAGTGGCCTAGTAAGAAATAGGAAGACTTGTGTGCATTGAAAATTGTGTTTAAGTTGATTCAACGATAAATATTGAAAGGAAGTTATCATCTATAAGTTTAATAAAGTGGGTTCTTCAAAACGGGCTCTTTACTATGAAAATTACTCAAGCTAGGTGGTTAGTGCTATCAGAAAGGTGACACGGAAATAATACCCAGAACACTAGCAGCTGGTTGAGAAGGCTACATGTAAGATTCATAGATGTATTAGTCAGTGTTCTCCAGGGAAACAGAACCAATAAAATGTTAACTAATTAGTTATAGGAATTGGTTTATATAATTATAGAGGTTGAGATGTCCCACAATTTACCATCTTCAAACTGAAGAACCAGAAAAGCTGCTGGTGTAATTCAGTCCAAGAATCTGGAGGGTTGGGATGCCTGGCGGGCTCAGTTGGTAGAGCAAGTGACTTTTTTTTTTTTTTTAATGTTTATTCATTTTTGAGAGAGAGAAAGAGAGAGAGATAGAGAGTGAGCATGGGTGGAAGAGGGGCAGAGAGAGAGGGAGACACAGAATCCGAAGCAGGCTCCAGACTCTGAGCTGTTATTACAGAGCTGAATGCGGAGCTTGAACCCATAAACTGCAAGATCATGACCTGAGCCTAAGTTGACAGCTTAACCAACTGAGCCACCCAGGTACCCATAAGTGACTCTTAATCTCAGAGTCATGAATTCAAGCCCCACATTGGGCATGGAGCCTACTTTAACAAATGCAAAAATCTGAAGGCTTTGGAACTATGAATGCTGATGTCTGAGAGCAGGAGAAGATGGGCATCCTAGCTCAGGTAGAGAGAGTAAATTCACCCTTCCTATGCATTTCTGTTCTATACTGGCTCTCAGCTGATTGGATGATGTCCATCTGCATTGGTGAGGATGAGTTTTACTCAGTGGCCTACTGATTCAAATGCTAATCTCTTCCAGAAACACCCTCAAAGACATACCCAGAAATAAACTTTTACTAGCTATCTGAGCATTTCTTAGCAGTCAGGTTGACACACAAAATTAATCACCACTGGAGGATACCTGAAAAGTGCTCACTTTTTACCTCTCAGCTGTACTGGAATTGGGGTCACTATCAGATGATTTTTATACATAGCCAAGGCAGATAATTACTGAATTAGATGTTTGTACTCCTTAGCTAATCACCCCCCACAACCCAGTCCCAGGAAACATCCTCACTGGGATAGTCTGGACTACGTTAATTTTTAGCATATAGGAATTTTTTCTCCTAATATTATTTCTTTCTGGAAAAGTATAGACTATAATTAAAAGAATTAGTATAGGGCACCTGGGTGGCTCAGTCGATTAAGGGTCCAACCTCTGCTCAGGCATGATCTTGCAGTTCATGAGTTCTTGCCCCACATAAGACTCTGTGCTTACAGCTCAGAGTCTGGAGCCTGTTTCAGATTCTGGGTCTCCCTCCCTCTCTCTGTCTCTGTGTCTCTCTCTGTCTCTCTCTCTCTCTCTCTCTCTCGGTCCCTCCACGCTGATGTTCTATTTCTCTCTCTCTCAAATATAAATAAACTTTTAAAAAATAATTTGTATACTTATAGACCTGTAAACAACTATCTTTTTCTACTTATCTGAGACAGAAAAGAGCCCAGTAAAATATTCCTTGGATTTTGTATATCATTGTTTCTCAAGGAGTGATGTTAGTACTACCTGTATTAACTAAGTTGCTTAATAAAGAAAGAAATGAAGAAATAAATAAATAAATCACATTCCTGACCTCTTCTCCAGACTTACGGAATCAGAAATTCCAAAGTTGGGACCCAGAAAAGAATTTTCTTAAGAAGCAAANAGCAAACCTGATTATTTTATGATACACCAAAGTTTGAAATATATTGGTATAAGAACTCTACCTTATCTAAGCACTTAAATTGCTGTCTTATAAACTAAATTTTCATATTCTATTATATGTGCAAAAATAAAGCATGTAGTAATCTAAATCTGAGGAGAAAAAAGAATAAAATGAATATTTGATTTAAAAAAATTAAATATTAAATTGGTTAAATATTACAAATTGGTTGGGTTTGAGAGAATTCTGGGTCAAAGTCTAGGAGAAAACAAAGTCAGGGCCTTGCTAGTCTCCATTAATATGGAACTTATGGGAAAAAAATTAAATCTACTCACAGATTGTTGTTACTAAGTTATTTAAGTTTACTAATAAAAACTCTTGTGTGGATAGTTTTTGTATATGGAATCTCATTTCCTCTTCCCATGACTTATAAACTGTCTTCAAGGAAGATTTGAAAATAACAAAAAAAAAAGTCTTTAAAGGTAGAAGTATCTTCAGAGATAACATAGCTCAAATGTAGAGAGAAAAAGGAAACATAAGAGCAAACTCCAACTAGATCCATCTCTTGCTTTTTCTATGCTGGCTGCTTATCCTTTATGCTTTCCCCTCCTATTCTACCTGCTTAGAACCAATCTCCAAATTCACTTAAATCTAATTTCTAAATAGCTTGTTTCAGGGAATTCTGATCAAAGTCACCGTTTCTCATCTGGGTGATTTAAGGTCTTCATTTTGCCATGAAAAATCCCCCACTACCCAATTCATTCTGCTCATAGTAGACCAATTATGTTTTCTAAAATATAAATATCATTACATTATTCTTTGGCTTGATTTTTTTCGGTGGTTTCCCATCATCCTAAAGATAAACATCAAGTCTTTTTCATATATTACAAGCTATCCCTGCTCTGGTTCTTGACTTCATTTTCAGTCTTACAGATGTGGAGACTTACAGAGGAATATTTGAAATCTCCATGGGGTGTTATTCTTCATTACAAAATTTGTGGAGGAAGGGCAGTATTACCATTTATTGGATAGGAACAGGGGTGTTTGAAATCCTTTATTGCATAGGAAATATCACTTTAAAAAATCCCTTGTGGCTGTCACATTCCTGACTAGATATCATATAGATGAAAAACTGGTTTTAATTATTTGAGCCAAGGATCCAAATCACTTTTATATATGAAAAAAAATTATTTTGGATATGCTATTAAGATCTGCCAATTTTTTCAGGTAGGTAACTTCTATAGAAATCAAGAGAAAAGTTCACTTTTTTGGAATTTTGCTAACAATCATTTACCATTTTGAAAATTAATGCCACTTATGCAAAGCAAAAGAGACTCAGCAATGTAAATTGTAGTTAGGGTTAGGGATCTAATACACCTGGAATCTGATGTGCTGGATAAGCACTTTTTATGATTAGCTCTAACAGATGGACACAGTTTGGGGAGAAGTCAGGCTGAAATTCAATGAGCATGTATGTACCAATGACTTAGTCCAAGCATAATAGATACTAGATTATGATGATATCCAGGTACCAGCAGCATTGAACGATACTTATTACCTGGGACAGAAGAATCCTTTGGGAAAAACTCAAGTGTGAAATTCATGAGAATCAGATGAGATTAACATTGTATAAAATTATCAGGGACAGCCTTGTGGAGGAATTGAGACTTGAGTTGGCATTAGACAATTTTATAGCATTTGTTGAGACAGAGTAGTTGGCAAGAAGGAAATGGCAAGGAAGAAGGAGGAGGACATTAAAAACTGGGAAAGCGGGGCACCTGGGTGGCTCTTTTGGTTAAGCGTCTGGGTTTGGCTCAGGTCATGATCTCACAGTTCATGGGTTCGAGCCCTGCGTCGTGCTCACATTGGGCTCTGTGCTGACAGTTAGCCCAGAGCCTGGAGCCTGCTTCAGATTCTGTGTCTCCCTTTCTCTCTGACCTTGCTCCCCTGCTCATGCTCTCTCCCTCTCAGAAATGAATAAAACATTTTAAAAAATGGGCAAGAAAATATATAAAAGTTTAGGCCCATTTTTATAATTTGGAATCATGAAAATATATTCCACTCAGTAAAATGGCAAAACTTAAAAAAATTTTTTAAATGTGAACTTTGTCCTCCTACTAGAAGAATCTTTTCAGCAAGGTCATGAGCTGCCATATTGTACAATTCCAGTGGCCAATATTTATATTTTATTTTATGGTGCTTTCTGAAGTTGTACAAAATAGAGGCCCTTTGTAAATTAATACCCTGTATATTGGGGCTGTGTCTTTTAACAGGATAATTCTGTTTCAACTTTCAATGGAAAAATATGTGCCTGTCATCTCTTCATTCTACATACATTTTGACATAGGCATATCTAATTATTTATTTCAAGCCTTAATCATTTAAAGCTTTTAAATTAATTGCAAATAGAGGTCAGGATAGAGAAAAGATATTTCGTTATCTGTAGAATGCTAATGTATTTGATTGAATATAGGAAGAACTGCAAACTTTGAGTTGCATTTGAAGAAGAGGATAACGTAGTGTTCCTTGGCTTAAATATGCTGCACATCCAGTACCTCCACTTTAGAATGTTTTATGTCAATTCACTTAAGAAAGAACATGTGCATCTTGTTTGGGTGTATTAGGGGCAAGGGGGCAGTGGAGGAAGTTAAAAATTGCCAAGAAAAATTCAGCAAAGATAGGAGTGGACCTAGGATTTGTGTTTCTGAGCCACTCTTGAATGTTCAGAGTAAGGAAACTCCATTCAAATGTCTGTCTGTCTCTTCCACAACCACATGCTTACTTCTTGCAGCCATTGAAGGCTCAGTATTGCAGATGCAAACTATCTTTTACATCTACCTCCCACCAAGAGTAGCTTCTACACTATGGGTTTTCTCAATGATCCCCTAAAATATGAAGTTGGATGAAAATGAAGTTTATTGATAAGTTCTACTTCCCTTGACTTCCATATATGGAGTTGAGAATGAGGTCCAAATCAAGTTTTCAGTATAAATTGTACTAAAATTCTGATTACATAAAAACTCAGTAGACATGTTTTACTTCCATTGTTCAATTGTCTATTAACTGTGGAAGGTAATCTTCTAAACAATTTTTA
The DNA here is from genome assembly GCF_008692635.1 of Crocuta crocuta. NCBI lineage: Eukaryota > Metazoa > Chordata > Mammalia > Carnivora > Hyaenidae > Crocuta > Crocuta crocuta. The sequence goes on along the minus strand of NW_027533089.1, from coordinate 113,727 downwards.
TCAAGCTGACAAAGCCAGGAAACATGAATTCAGCTTATAATAGTGTATTCCTACATTTCTTGTTGTTATCCTGATGAGACAAATTCTACTAAATTGGGAAGTTTAAACTTTTGTTTGTATTCTTTCTTGAATTATAAACGTAAGAAGTTGATTTTTCCTTCCCAACTCATAATATCCACCATCTTTATACCCGGTATTCTTCCTCTCCTCCCTCCCACCTTCCACTATTTCTTATTTATATTGTTTAATAAAACATAGCAAAGAAGAAAACAGGTCCTGGAGACAGACTTCCCAAGTTCAGATACCAAATATATTGATTACTGGGCATATGGACTTTGTAAAACTTTTGTGCCTCAGTTTCCTCCTCTAAGAATGAAAGTGAAAATGTGATTGATTATGTTTGTTGTTTATAATTTAAGGAAGCAATGCATGAATGAAGCTTAGCATGGAATCTTCACATGTAAAAGGGACTCAATAGATATTACTATTGTTATTGTTTTTGATGATGTTATGAATTTTACATAATTTCAGTGAAGTTATTCAGTCCCAAATTTTTCTATTTGAATTTTTTACAAATAATAATTACTTATATTTACATGGATTTTAATATTCAAATAAACAAAACTTTTAACCTAAGTCTTCTTTCATTATATTTTTTTTCTAGCATCATGATCAAATGTCTTTATTAAATAGACATGTTTCGCCATGTTTGTTTTTATGTAAAGTGTACAAGTAAGTGGCAAACCATACTTTCCAAATGTTTAAGGGATTATACCAATGTAGATATCTACACATGAATACAGTCTAGTGATTTATGGCCATAAAATTGTTTCATTTTAAAATATCAGGCTGTGGGGGTCGCCTGGGTGGCTTAGTTGGTTGAGTGTCCTATTCTTGGTTTCAGCTCAGGTCATGATCTCACAGTTCATGGGTTTGAGCCCTGTGATGGGCTCCTTGACAGCATAGGGTCTGCTTGGGATTCTCTCCCCCTCTCTCTTTGCCCTTCTCCAATGCTGTTCTCTCCCTCTCTCAAAATAAAAAAATAAATAGATAGATAGATAAATAATACATATATATATGTATATATCAGGCTGTGGCAGGAAGACAGGAATATATCATTTATTCCAGTAATTCTTATTTTTTATTTTAAGAAGTAATTTCAAAGGAAAAATAAAAATCATGAATCCTTACCTGATAGTAATTTGACTTTCAGTGTTTGTTTTTTAATTAAGAAAATGTGATTTTTGAAAGCTACTATAAATTAATTCTTTTAACAGAATTTATAAGTTGTTTCAAGACAGCAGTATTTAAACACTTATAATAAGGATATGTGTGCATAATGCCTGTATTCAGGCTAAAATAATGTTTGGTGAATGAAGCCTTGTAACTGTGATAGTTTCGGACTACTGATTTCACTTCACTACCATGTCCTAAGGAAACAGTGGACCCTCTTTACTTACAAACCTTTTTAGTCCTTTTTTCCAGATTTAACTATTCTCTAACTATGGGTAACTCAAGCAGACACAAAAACAAAGAAGCCAAACAAATAAAAAAACAAGTAATAGGCAACATAAAATTTGGTCTCACAGTCAAATAGCTGCTTTAGGAGGCAGAATGCGTTTTATTTCATTTTGTATTTTTACAAATTTGCCTATTCCAATACAATGTTCAAATTTTTATTCCTTAAATCACACAAAACAGGCAACCACTTTAAAATTATAATTATAGGTATTAGCATAGTCACCAATAAATTTAAATATAAATGTAATATATATATATTTTTTATATATTTTTTTACAAATAGTTTATTGTCAAGTTGGTTTCCATATAACACCCAGTGCTCATCCCCAAAAGTGCCCTCTCCATGCCCATCTTCCCCCTATCCCTCCACACCCATCAGTCCTCAGTTTGTTCTCAGCATTCAAGAGTCTCTCATGGTTTGCCTCTCTCCTTCTCCCCCATTATTTCCCCCCTTCTTCTGCCCCATGGTCCTCTGTTAAGTTCCTCCTAATCCTCCTATACGTGCAAACATATGATATTTGTCCTTCTCTGCCTGACTTATTTCACTCAGCATAACACCCTCAAGGTCCATCCATGTTGCTACACATGGCCAGATTTCATTCTTTCTCATTGCCATGTAGTATTCCATGGTATAGATAAACCACATCTTCTTGATCCATTCATCTGTTGATGGACACTTAGGCTCTTTCCATGTTTTGGCTATTGTGGAGAGTGCTGCTATGAACATTGGGGTACATGTGCTCCTATGCATCAGCATTTCTGTATCCCTTGGGTAAATTCCTAGCAGTGCTATTGCTGGGTCATAGGGGAGTTCTATTGTTAGTTTCCTGAGGAACCTCCACACTGTTTTCCAGAGGGGCTGTACCAGTTTACATTCCCACCAACAGTGTAGGAGGGTGCCCGTTTCTCCACATCCTCGCCAGCATCTAGAGTTCTCTGATTTGCTCATTTTAGCCACTCTGGCTGGTGTGAGGTGGTATCTCAGTGTGGTTTTGATTTGCATTTCCTTGATGAGGAGGGATGCTGAGCATGGTATCATGTATCTGTTGGCCATCTGGATGTCCTCTTTGGAGAAGTGTCTGTTCATATCTTCTGCCCATTTCTTCACTGGGTTGTTTGTTTTTCGGGTGTGGAGTTTGGTGAGTTCCTTCTAGATTTTGGATATTAACCCTTTATCTGATATGTCATTTGCAACTATCTTTTCCCATTCCATCGGTTGTCTATTAATTTTATGGATTATCTCCTTTGCCTTGCAGAAGCTTTTAACCTTGATAGTTTAAAATAAAATAGTTTATTTTTGGTCTTGATTCCCTTGCTTTTGGGGATGTGTCAAGTAAGAAATTGCTGC
>NW_027533089.1:82774-110497 GCF_008692635.1 Crocuta crocuta | reverse complement strand
TTTGATATGCTGCTGGATTCGATTTGCAAGGTTCTTGTTGAGGATTTTTTCATCCGTATTCATCAGGGATATTGGCTTGTAGTTCTCTTTTTTTGCTGGATCTCTGTCTGGCTTGGGAATCAGAGTGATGCTGGCTTCATAAAATGAGTCCGGGAGTTTTCCTTTGATTTCTATCTTTCGGAAAAGCTTGAGAAGCATTGGTATTAATTCTGTTTTAAACGTCTGGTAGATTCCCCAGGGAAGCCATCAGGTCCAGGGCTCTTATTTGTTGGGAGATTTTTGATAACTGATTTAATTTCTTCACTAGTTATGGATCTGTTCAGATTTTCTATCTCTTCCCGTGTGAGTTTTGGTAGTGAGTGTGTGTTTAGGAATTTGTCCATTTCTTCTAAGTTGTCCAATTTGTTGGCATATAATTTTTCATAATATTCCCTGATAATTGCTTGTATTTCTGAGGGGTTGATTGTAATCAGTCCATTTTCATTCATGATTTTGTCTGTTTGGGTGCTCTCTCTTCTCTTTTTGAGAAGCCTGGCTAGAGGTTTGTCAATTTTGTTTATTTTTTCAAAAAACAACCCATGGTTTCATTGATCTGTTCAATTGTTTCTTTGGTCTCTATGTTGTTTATATCTGCTCTGATTTTTACTATGTCTCTTCTTTTACTGGGTTTGGGGTGCTCCTGTTGCTTGTGCTTTTTGTAATTTCTTGAAATAGGCCTGGAGTGCAATGTACTTTCCTCTTAGGACTGCCTTTGCTGCATCCCATAGAGTTTGGATTGTTGTATTTTCATTTTCCTTTGTTTCCATATATTTTTAAATTTCTTCTCTAATTGCCTGATTGGCCCATTCATTCTTTAGTAGGGTGTTCTTTAACCTCCATGTTTTTGGAGGTTTTCCAGACCAGACTTTGTATTTGATTTCAAGTTTCAAAGCATTATAATCTGAAAGTGTGCATGAAATGATCTCAATTCTTTTATATTTATTGAGGGCTGCTTTATGTCCCAGTATGTGATCTATCTTGGCGAATGTGCCATGCGCACTTGTGAAGAAAGTGAATTGCCTGGCCTCAGGATGTAGAGTTCTGAATATATCTGTCAGATCCATCTGGTCCAATGTGTCATTCAAGTCTCTTGTTTCTTTAGTGATTTTCTGTGTGGTTGATCTATTCATTGCTGTAAGTGGAGTATTTAAGTCCCCTACTATTAGCACATTCTTATCTATAAGATTGTTTCTGTTTGTGATTAATTGTTTTGAATATTTAGGTGCTTCCATATTTGGGGCGTAGACATTTATAATTGTTAGTTCTTCCTAATGGATAGACCCTGTAATTATTATATAATGCCCTTCTTCATCCCTTGTTATTGTCTTTAATTTAAAGTCCAGTTTGTGTGATGTAAGTATAGCTACTCCAGCTTTCTTTTGACTTCCCATAGAATGATAGATATATCTCCATCCCCTCACTTTTTATCTGAAGGTATCTTCCAATCTAAATTGCGTTTCTTGTAGACAGCAAATAGATGGATTTTGTTTTTTTTATCCATTCTGCTACCCTATGTCTTTTGATTGGAGCATTCAGCCCATTTACATTCAGTGTTATTGAAATATGTTGGTTTAGAGTCATTGTGTCCTTTGTGGGATTCATGCTTGTGGTGGTGTCTCTGGTATCTTGCATTCCTTGCAACATTTCCCTGACAGAATCCCCTTCAGGATTTCTTGTAGGGCTGGCTTAGTGGTGACGAATTCTTTCAATTTTTGTTTATTTGAAAAGACTTTTATCTCTCCTATTCTGAATGACAGGCTTGCTGGATAGAGGATTCTTGGCTGCATATTTTTTCTGTTTTCACATTGAAGATCTCCTGCCATTCTTTTCTGGCCTGCCAAGTTTCATTAGATAGGTCTGTCACCACTCTGATAGGTTTCACTTTGTATGTTAGGGCCCTTTTCTCCCTAGCTGCTTTCAGAATTCTCTCTTTGTCCTTATATTTTGCCAGTTTCACTATGATATGTCGCGCAGAAAATCGATTCAAGTTACGTCTGAGGGGAGTTCTCTGTGCCTCTTGAATTTCAACGTCTACTTCCCTCTCCAGATTGGGGAAGTTCTCTGATATAATTTGTTCCAGGGCTCCTTCAGCACCTTTCCCTCTCTCTTCCTCTTCTGGGATTCCTATGATATGGACATTGTTCCGTTTGATTATATCACTGAGCTCTCGAATTCTTCTTTCATGTTCCTGGATTAGTTTATCTCTCTTTTTCTCGGTTTCTTCTTTTTCTATAATAGTGTCTTCTAAATCACTTATTCTCCTTTCTTCCTCTTCAATCCGTGCATTGGACGCCTCTAGTTTATTATGTATCTCATTGATCCCATTTTTTAATTCACTGTAACTGTTTTTAAGCTCCATATTGTTTGTAGCCATAGTTTCTCTGATGTCCTCTGTGCTTTTTTTCAAGCCCGGTGATTAATTTTATGATTATTGTTCTAAATTCTTGTTCAGTTATGTTGCTTATATCTGTTTTGAGCAGTTCTCTGGCTTTCATTTATTCCTGGAGTTTCTTTGGAGGAGAATTCTTCCGTTTCGTCATTTTGTTGAGCTTTCTTTCTCTTGTTAATTTTAAAAGATTGTTGTACACACGTACCTTGGGAGTTCTGCTGTATTAGAGAGGGCTCTTTTGACCGTTCAGGGCCTGTCTGTTCAGGGAGTGTTCTTTGGATGGTGTCTGTTGGTTTCTCTTGTTGAGTGTTTGGTTATTTTGTTTTCCTACTGGTAGTGGTATTTGGGACTCTCTACCATGTGTAGTTTGGCTTGTTTCTTGAGGCAGCCCTGGAAGAAAAAAACAGACAACCACAGAGGGAACAGACGTACAGAAATGCACAGACAAAACCAATAAACATGCAAACCCAGGCTCAGGAAAAAACAGCTACAACAACAAAACAGCTATCTGGAGGGGATGGGCTTGGTTTGGTGTAGGCAGGTCTTGTCTCCACTGTGTCCTCTGGCCTCCCTGAAGCCCCTCCTTGGTGGTTGTGGGGAGAAGAATGGCGTTGCCCCAGTCCCTTCTCAACCAAGCGTTACAAATCACTTCTTCAGTCTGATCTCCCTGTGCTGAGGATGTAGCTAAGGTGGGCTGAGTTCTATGCCCCTCCCTCTGCTTCATTTCCAGGTCCCAGTCCATGGGTTTTGTTATACTGCCCTGAACAGTCCAGCAGATCGCTGCTTCCCTGTTGCCTGGGGGTTGAGTCGGGGATGGGGGAAGTGTCACAGTCTCAGATGCCCTGGGGTCAAGCAGGGATAGAACCCGAGTGCTTTCGCGGAATGTAGCAACTTCAGGTCAACCTCAGGTCGGTAGAGTCCGCATAGCTGCAGTGCACTGCCGCCTCCGCCGCTTCAGTGGGTGCTGTCTTGGGCGGCTACTGCTTTACCAGGCGCTGGCACCGCTTGTCAGGGTCTTCTCTGCCCCCGCTTCAGCAGGCCGCTGTTGCACGCGCCGCCGCCACGTCACTGGGCCCAGGTGCCGCTTCACTGGGTCGCCGCCACCCCCGCTTCACTGGGCCATTGTTGCGCCCTCCGCTGCCGCTTTACCCGGTGCCAGGACCGCCTTCGCAGGCGTTGCTGCTGGTTCACCGGGCCGCCACAGCCGTGGATGGTCGCCACTAATTAGGGTCTCTCAAATTCTTCTAATTCTCTCCATATTCAAAGTCATATCCAATGTTGGCCACCATCACCTCTCACTTGGACCACTGTGATAATCTGATAGGTGTTCCCTCTGGTCTCACTGCTGCCTCGCACAGCTTCCAAAATGAGCTTTTTATTGAGCCTCCAGAATGTAATCTTTCATCCAGATGGCAATGTTCCTCTACAAATTAAAATTGGTTCTCTCTGTATGTGCAGCTCTTTTATGCTAGACACTTTGCTGTAGAAGTCCAAGATCAGGATCCTAGCTAACAGGGCTGGGTTCTTGCAAGCCTTCTTCTACAAGGTCACAGGCTGCTCATAAATGTAATATATTTTTGCAAAAGAGGGAGAGAGTCCTTTAGCAGTCAGTAAAATAATATTTAGTAGATATAATTAGACCTAATACTTGGTCGTCTCAAGTAAATAAAAAGTATTTTAAAATATTTGTCATAACTATTTTGCATACCACAGTTACTTATAAAAATACTTCTCTTGACTGATGCTGTTCAGACCGAAGTTACACAGGTTAAGAGTTAAGTTACTATCTTCTTAGCAGGTATTTGGTATGGCAATATTAACATCAAAGGAGACTTTTAAGGCAAGGAGTATATTGAGAAATAAAGGAAAGTTTCATAAAGATAAAAATATCAACTCAAGAATAAGATAAAACAATATTTATTTTTTATGCCCTAAATAACAAAGCTTCACAATATATAATGCAAAAATAAGCAAATGTCACAGTTGCCAATTATAACTCAGCTTGGTATAACTACATGAACTTTTAACCATCCATAGGCTACATTTTATCAGTTCTTAATTACAAATAGATCATATGCTGGGCAAAAAAGCAAACCTCAAAAAATTTTAAAATATCAAAATCCTACAGATAACGTCTCAGCACAGAAACGATAAAAAACCCCCTACATAACAAGTTTAACAGAATATAATTTTAAAATCTCCAAATGTTTGGAATTTAAGCCTTCAAAATAACTCTGGTGTTAAAAAAGAATCCACAATGGACACAAAGATAGGCTTCTTGTAAGAACTCTATCTGTCCTGTGGGAAAAACAAGCAAATATATGGAGAAGGAATCTTTTTCTCAGCTGAGCCCAGCTTTCCAGGCGTCCTTGCCAAAGTATTGGGCATTTAAATGAAGCTTGAATCCTCCACATGAGCACAGCCACAAGGTAAAAATAATGAGTGACTCTAGTCGTCATTGGCATACTAAGTAGAAAAATTGCCAACCAACTTCTGTTTGGATCTGTGACTCACAAAATCATGATAAATAATGAAATGTTATTTTAAGCCAGAGACAGCCTACTGGGTCTGCTGAAGATGCTAGAATTTTCATCCAGAAAAATATAATTTTATTTTGACACTGAAACCCAAGTTCAACCATTGTATCTGCAAGGTGTTTCACACAGGAGAAGTTTTGAGGAAGAGCTGTTCTGGATCTTGCTGGCACCAAGGTGATTTTATGGAGATTTTGGAAACTCTGAAGGGTCACAATGTACATAAAGTTTTAGATGTCTAAGGATGAGAGAACAAAGACAAGTAGGAACAGGAGTAGCCAGTCTGTGGGGCTAATGACCAGTTAGGCCTACTCTTTCCTGAAGGTCTCAGCCTACTGAAAGTGATGCTCGTTGGGAGGAATGCCTGTGACACTCACCTGGGCCTCCACTACTTATTGCTGAGGCATTGTTGTGACTGGATGAGCCCTTGTGGTTCTCATTATGATTGCAAGACTTACCTAAACAACAGCTATCAAGGAACTTGGAAAAAATAAAAGTTATCACTTACATGTCCTAGAGGATACAGGCATGCCCGGAGACTTACCGCAGGGCTTCAGGTAGAAAGAGAGATAAAGCATGTACTGCTTTTATTGGAATTGATGTAGGGGCTTAGGTCACTCAAAAGGTCAGTTATCTAGATTACCCAGGACTTTCTAAAAGGAAAACTTCATGGGTGGAGGCAGCCTGGTTTTCATCTAGTTGTTTAGCTATAGCTTTGTCATGCAGTTGGCAATTTATTTCAGATCCATGTCTTTGAAATGGATGCCTCAGCAATCAAAAGCTTAATGTCAGTTGCATTATGACACAAAATACTTTTTTGTTTGATTCTTAAACTACACCGTTTTAGCTGAGTAAAAAGTCACAGGGCATGAAGAATTTTCTAAGATCCTTGACATTCTCACTAGAAACTTGAAAAACCCATATTCATTTGCTAATTGCTGAATCTAAATGCTCTGGGAAGGAGGAAGGTATATGAGTTTTTGTTTTTGTTTCTGTTTTTTTGTGTTTTTTTTTTTGTCCAACCTGCAGGGCTTAAGATGTGCCCAGAGAAAAGTTGATCTGTCTAAACAGTGTCATGGTGAAAAAGTCACATATACAAAGATTTGATCAACCCAAGATGCTGAACATGAGTGTCTTAGTCGACTCCAAGGAGGTAGTTGCAGACATCTGGAGCCAACAGGAATAGCTTATATTTAAAAGATAATCTCTGATAATGATTAAGGACTAGGAGCCTCACAGCCTCCACTCCTACTGTCACCACCAGAATTCCAGGGATATTCTTTAATCTCCATAGTTCAGAACAAATCCAAAAAGAATCCTGAAACTCAAAAAAAAAAAAAAGAAAAAAAGAAAAAAGATTTGATGGCTTTCCCTTGAACTGATTGTGTTACAATTTGACCTCTAGGTTAAATAAGGACCAGTATTAGAATTTAAATTCAGTTATAGAAAAATAAATGTGTATTGGATTTTTTTGAACCTGTTTCTTTTTTAAATTTTCTTTATTATTGTACTTTTAGTATATTTACCACTCACGGTGTGACAGGATTCTCACATAGAGAGTTGTGACACCGAGGCTTTTTCTTTCCAGGAAGCAACTTTATTCCAGCCGGCATCACTTAGTTGGGTTCCTACCCAAAGAACAGAGCCCTAAACACCATGTGGTATGGTTTTTTAAATGTACTTTTTACTTCTTTGTCTGCAATATATGGTAACCCACAAACATGTAGTCTGATTAAATTGGTCTCATTTTACAAGGTCGTGAAGGATGTTGTTACATATGTGGATAGCAAGGTTGCCTTGAGATGTTCTTTTTTTTCTTTTTTCTTTCTTTAGGGAGGGGACCCTACCATAATGGGTATGCTTTAAAGTAAGATTTAGTAAATATGCTATTTTTCCAAGTTAAGTAAGACTGCAGTTGACTATTAACTATTTTCAGAGTCTAATACTAAAGGTCAAATTCAAAATTTACCAAGTACTGAAGGATTTACTGGATTTAGTTAATTTTCATAATTTTAAGTGTTATAGTCAAAACATATTTTTGTTAATTGTTCCTGAAATAAGAATATATAAATTGTTGTTCTATATTCATTTATGGTTATTTTCATACGTAAAGGCTGTTCTTAATCATCTTTCCCCAACCCTGCTGTCACAGAGATAGAAAACAGCATAAAACATTTTCAGTCTCCACAGGTCACTTAAAATTATCAAATGACCTGGAGGTAAAACAGACTATGTCCTATTACTAAGCCCCAGGAGTCACTAATGTTTCTTTTAGCATAATGAAATAATAGAATTTACTTTCTTGCCTAGAATATGATAAAATTCACTTATCTGACTTATTAAGAGCTTTGTCTCATTTATATTTTTATTTCTTTGTTCCATGAGTATAAAGTGAATTTCAAAGGACAATGACTTTTGTGGAAGTAAGTGTTTTCAAACTATATGTAATGTTCCTTTATTAAGAAGCCAGAGCAATGCAGACAGCAAGGACTGGTCCCAGACTAAATAGTGCAGCAGGGCAATGCCGTTAGACTCCCCTTACTCTCTGGGTTCTCATCCTATCCTCCTCTCCCTAATCTTCCGGATCATAAAACTGCCTTCAGACTTCCTACTAGAGTAGCTTCAGAGTCAGGAATACCCCCATGGTTCTGACCTTTACGTTTTCTCAATTTATTTTAGGGAGCACATCTTTACGACCTGTTCAGAAACACATCATTATTCCTAAGGTATCAATGGGTTTAAAAAAAAAAAAAAGACTTTCTTTGCTGAGATAATGTTTGCAGTTCAGGTGTTATTTTAAAAGAGTCGCCCATGGAAAGTTTTACAAAATGGACTTGTGGTGAAATACTTCAAGACACTCTATAAAAATACATGCCTGCTCTTTCATTTTGGTTTGATTTTCAATTAAAGTATTATTTTTAAAAAAGGTACTAATGCTGAATACCAGTTAATAACAGTCACAGCTATAGTTTGTACTTTTACTATGAAGTGTGTGTTGCAGATTTTTTCTTCCCAATGAATTAGTATATCAAATAGATTCAAACTGAGATTTACTACTTCTTTTAAGTTTATTTATTTATTTTGAGAGAGAGAGAGCGAGAGAGAGTGAGCACATGCATGCAAGTGGGGCAGGGGCAGAGAGAGGGAGAGAGAGAGAGAATATCCCAAGCAGGCTCTGCGATGTCAGCACAGAGCCTGACGTCAGGCTCAAACTCATGAACCATGAGATCATGACCTGAGCCAAAACCAAGAGTCAGAAACTTAACCAACTGAGCCACTCAGAAACCCTGTGATTTATTGCTTCTTTGTACATGCAGAGAACAATCTTGGAGTCTTATCATGTCAAATTGCATACTTTGAGAAGAGACCCCACAAGCTGTACACACATCCATAGTGTTAGAATTAAGCAAAATTTTAAAGTTTGAAAAGTTCTACTTTAACATCAAACATTTGTGTTTTAAATAAGTATTTGGCAGTATTTACCAGTCCCTGACAAAGTTTAATTTTTTCATGTCTAAATTCTAAAATATAATTTTTTCATTTCTTGCTTTTTTACAGGCTTTATTTTTTGGGCTACTCAGACTAAGATAGATAATGCTGTACTTAAAGAAAACAAAATCACTAAACTGTGATAAATACCTATTAAAACTGCTATATTTTCTATGGCACATCTAGAAGACAAATAAGTAAATTGGAGATAAGCAGAAAAGCTGATAGAACAAGAAAAATATATGAAACTAGTAACTAAAAGTTGAGTGAAAGGAAAAAAATCTGATTGGCCTTTTAGATAAAATGGTATTTGTTTACTATTTAGAAGTCATGTCAAACTTAACATGTGTGAAAAGACATTTGATCTCTCTCTTGCACTCCTACCCCACACCTGTTCCTTCTGCAGTTCCCCCCATCTCAGAAACTGACACTAATTTTCACATTGTCATTCAATACCACATCCTTTAACTTGAGTACGCTCAATCACAGTGAATCCTTCAGTCTTACAGCAAGCCCTGTTAGTTCCTTCTTCAAAATATCTCCTGAGTCTGCTCATTTCTCATCACCTGCAGTACTTTTGGTCCTTAGCGAAACCACTGGCATTTCCCCAAGACTATGCAATGCAGTGTCTTCCTTATAATTCTCACTGTTCAATTCTTTTCAATTTATGGACACTTTTCCACAGAGCAGCCAGACTGACCATTTATTTTTTAAAATTTTTTAAAATGTTTATTTATTTTTGATAGAGAGAGACAGACAGACAGACAGTGTGAACAAGGGAGAAGCAGAGAGAGAAGGAGACAGAGAATCTGGAGCAGGCTCCAGGCTCTGGCTGTCAGCACAGAGCCCGACGCTGAGCTAGAACTCACTAAAGCAAGATCATGACTTGAGCCGAAGTCGGCTGCTTAATAGACTGAGCCACCCAGGTGCCTTTTAAAGATAGGCCTTTTAAAGATAAACACAGATTACACAAAGCTATTCTTGAATAAACATTAAGCAAATGAAAGGCTGATTGATGATACCTGATATAGACAATGTTTTATTTGTCATTATTTGTCATGGGCCATTTGTAGCCATCAACTAAAAATATATAAATAAAAAAGAAAGATTCTAGAATATTAGCCCCAAGAAAAGATTTTAAAAGAAAGGAGAAATTTCTGTCACATCTACTTGGACAAAATAGGCACACAGTAAATATATGCAGGATGAATTGATGCATGCGTAAATAAATGAATGTTCTTAAAATATATATTGCTCTGACCATAATCTCCAATATCATGATTGACATGACAGGCTACTTTTATATAGACAAGGCTGAGGATCCTGAGATAATATGGCAATTTTAAGACATTTCAAAGTTTGAAATGAGGTCTGGATATGTATGATTTCTCTGTGTTTATCATTATCTTACCTGCCACAACTCTAAAAGGCAGTGTACACTGCCTTTTATTCAAACTCTTTTATTTCGAAATTTTTTCCATCTATTTTAAGGTGCCTTAAAAAAAATCTCTCTCATACGGACTTATCTTTTCCTACTCACACTTTCCTAACATGCAAAAGCAACATTTTTCTATAAATCTTGGGATGAGTTGGCTAATGCCAAATCAGTTATGTGTTCACAGTATACAGAAATGATAATGTATTTTGCTTTTTAAAATCTGGATTCAGCTCAGACCTTGGAATGTGGAATTACAACAAAACAAATCTCATCACTGGAGGTTTGCAAGTCATAATAGTTTTTACCTTTATTGTCACTGCATCTCTTTACAAATTCATAAGTATGTGAGAGTAAACATATACTTCTCCCTGCAGAGTGTGTTAGTACAATAGACATTTATGACAAGTAAATTGCCAAGAAAACATTTGCAATGAACATGATTTTGAGGATAAGTTGTACCTTTAAAATAGAAATAAAAATTTCCAAGGCATCTAATTTTCATATTACAGACTTAAAGACTTTTTTCATTTCAAGAATTAAGTGTGTTAATGAATGCAGATCAACAAAAGCCTACCAGCAACAATTGACTGCCCTGTTGTAGAGATCAACCCTTTGGAAAATCTAGCTTTTCTTCCTGATTGCTAAAAGGCTTTCTAGTAGTTTAAAAAGCTCACTTACAGTGCAGATGACATCTCATAAAGACAAGCCTATATAAAATTTTTAGGCAATCAAGTTCAGATACTGCAGATGTGCAGGCTAATGAGAAAGTTAAATCCAAGATCTTGAAGGTTGAAACCGGTGAAATTTTGAAACATAAATGTTGACAATTATTTCAAGGATCTGTAAACAAGAGACAAAGCTTACCATTTGAAATTTTCTAATTGGCTCAAAGTCATTTTCCTTACAACATTATTTGGTTAAAAACTGAGGGGAGATGAAGTTGGCATGGTGGTGTCTACTTTGGGGAGAACCATACTTCTGAATTTTAACTAAGGGCTTAATGAAACAGTTTAAATCCTATGGAAGACAACGTAGTTTCTCTTTCCCTTTATTTTCCCTGATAGTAATCAGAAGTCATGGGAATTTTTTTAATTGGCCAGTAATTAAATCTGTTCAAATGCACAGTATAAGTTGCTGGTAAAACAGAATAAGAAAGGATACCCGCCCTCAAGGAGATCACCATCGTATATAGATGCTAAATTAATACATGATATTTACAACATGACGTTGTAGGTACTATAATAAAGATGATGCAAGTAGAATAAATACAATAAGTAGATCGGATTGATCCTACTTCAGCATGAGTTAGTGGGAGCACAAGTTTCACAAAGAAGAAGTTTGAGTGAAATTATGAAGAAACACAAAGATTTTTGCAAGATGTAATAAAAAGAGAAAGGAAATTTGAGAATGAGGAAATGTACACAGGTACTTTCTTGACCAATAAAAAAAATGTATGTTAGAAAGCTAACATGTCTTTTTGATGTAACGTTACTACAGATGGTGCTGATATGCTGCCTAACTTGAGATATAGTATCCCCTAAATTTAGGTGTGAGGACTACTGAAACATTTTCACATAGTTTATGTGGAGCCTATTAAATATTAAGCAGACAAAAATGTAATTGCATAATGTGGAACACTTTACTGATGATTTCTCTAGGATTCCTTAGAAAAGAATTTTCTTTGCGAACAGGTGTTAATAGTCCAATCACATACCACAAGGAAAGAGAATCACATTTCTAACTTGTCATTGAAAACAATTGTGGGGTAGTTTCAGACTATAATCTTCTGAAATATTGTAGGATTTCTTTGCATTAACCTGTGCACATTTGAGCTAATACATTTTGGTACTAGAATCTCACAGATCAAATTCACATAGTCATTTATATTCTCTCTTCCTCCAATTTACTAATCTAACAAATGACTGGTTTGTTTTCAATCATAACACATATATATAACTGAGTTGTTTCCAGTTTGGAAGGAAAAATAATGTATAATTCTCAAAGTATAATATTAAGACCCTCAACTGCCAGGATTAGCGGGCAAATCTGTCTTCTTGCTCCAACTGCCAAACCCTTCCCTTGTATGTCCATGTGAGGGTGGGTGTGGGGATCAGTATTCAAGCATCGCCTTGATGGTGGTAGACTTTCAGTCTGGCAGGGTGGTCCTCTATTGCATGTTCAAAGTTTGGAGGTTGAGGATTACTGTTGGAACATGAATCTCTAAAAATATTCTCCTGTAGGGATACCTGGGTAGCTCATTTGAGCATCTGACTCTTGATTTCAGCTCAGGTCATGATCCCAGAGTTGTGGGGTTGAGCCCCCTGGTGGGCTCTGTGCTGAGCTTGGAACCTACTCAAGATTCTTTTTTTCTCTCCCTCACTCATGTTCTCTCTATCTCTCTCAGTCTTTAAGATAATAAAAAATACTAAAATAAAAAGATTCCCCTTTATCTTGCTCACTTTAAACAACTGTCTTCTGAAAGTCTGCAAATCTTGAGCAAGGTATCTGGGGAGATCCTCCTGCTTGTGCTACTAGTGATGCAATGCCTAAAAATATGCATGAATTTACATTTATGTATGAAGGTTTTAGTTAATTAATATTGATAATCCAGCAAGGGAGTCTTCTGTAATTTAATTTTTTTCTTTAAAAAAAAGATCCCAACGTGGAGCTTGATCTCAGGACCCTGAGATCAAGACTTGAACTTAGATCAAGAGTTGGAAGCTTAACCAACTAGTCACCTAGATGCCCCTATTTTTTTTTCTTTTATGTCCTCAAGAAGCCTACTCAAGAATAAAAGTATTGACTGAGAATTCTTTTTTAAAAAAATTTTTAATGTTTATTTTTTTTGAGAGAGAGAGAGTGAGAACTTGGAAGGGCAGAGAGAAGAGGGAGACACAAAATCTGAAGCAGGTTCCAGGCTCTGTGTGTTCAGCCCAGAGCCTGGCTCAGGCCTCAAACCCACCAACCATGAGATCATGACATGAGCTGAAGTCAGATGCTTAGCCTACTGAACAACCCAGACATCCTAAGAGAATTCTTTATACTATATGACCAGAGAATAACACACGAGAGCCTTCGTTTTTGGTGATATAGGATGAAAGGAGAAATGTTGGCCACTGCCATGCTTCAGACAATCAAATAGAGAATTTTGGGGTTGTCAACAGCCACACTTGAAGCCATAGATTACCCCAGGCAGATAGCTTAATTTATTAAATATAAAAGTAAATTAGATAAAATCTTTGCACTACAAGATCTTAATAACTGCTGTGGAAAAACAGTATAAAATGTAGTAAAAATACATAGGTTGTGGGGGGAGAGGAATATGATAAGTAGAGCAAAATAAGTAACAAGCAAAAACCAAAAAAAAAAAAATCCAAAAAAAACAAACAACCCAGAAAAACAAAAAAAAAACAAACTGATACACGGGTATGATATTTTGGAAGCATTGCTTTAAATTATGTTTCAGAAACATGGCACAGTGGCTGCTGTTAATGTGCTCCCAAGATCCTCTTTCTGGAGGATCCACCTTCACCCAGCTGTTGACTATTGACTCATAATCTCCCTCTGCAGGAGCCTTGCCCTCACCTGAACTGAAACTACCTCTCTGAGGACTTTACACCGCAGCCAGATCCCAGTGCCACACAGACTTTGGGATCAAAGTCAGCTCTCTTGCTGCTACTGCCCCCTGCTGGAACCCTAGCTCTCCTCATGAGAGCGTTTCTTTATCACTCTCAAAAGGGTGGCCATCTCAGGCTCTGATTTTTTAAATCATGAACTACGATGGTGCTAAAATGATTCTTGAAAGCCAACAGTAAGAATGGAATGGTGAAGCTGAGTCACTTGTTAGCAAGGTGACAATAAATATCCCAGTAAGGTAAATAAATATCAGTAGGGCCTGGAATACTGTAACGGTGATCTCTCCGACTGTCATCAACTAACTAGAACAGGCCATTTGTGAAAGGGGATTCTCTAGCTGGTGTAACATTTCAAAGGTTTCAGGTATAATGTGTATAGTAATTACAAGGACTGTGGGATGTGATGGTTGTTGTGAAGTGTCACCGATGTGTTGCAAGGAGAAAATGAGAGACACACATCTTTGATCAGCCTTGAAGGAGGGTTGGAAAGCTTCCGGGGCAGCCCTCTTAGAGGCTTATTGCCCCCAGCCAGAGAACAGACAAAGCTGAAGATGAGACACAGAAGCTCCTTGTAAGTGTGGGAAATCTATCAAGAAGATGGAATTTTAGTCTAGGCAAGTATCCTAGGCCAAAAACAAAGCCTCAATGAGAAAGGAATGGGGTCCTGAAACTTCAGATTGGGATATCTAGACTGATGTACTTGAGAACCTGGAACCCTCATATTCACCTCTTAGCTTTAATACTAGCCCATTCTACCCACACCCCCATACCCCCACTAATGGAGAGGGCTCAAATGAGGCCGATGCCTTACAAAGCAATGCTTGCCCTCCTCTGAACCTGCCTCCACTCCTACCCTCAGAGCCATGCATACTGAGAGAAAGAAGGTTAGAATGTTTCAAGTGAAATCATTTTCCTAGTTAGAGAAATGTTTGGATAAAAGTAAGCGTTTGAGTAAACAGTATTTATGTTTAAAATGCAAAAATTACTATGGGAAAGCAGACCCTTATTTATCATATTTAGTATGAGCCATGTTAATCAGGCCAGCATGAAACAGAACCTGACTGTGAAAGAGCTTGGCCTACTAAGGGAGGAGATGGATTATATGCCAAAGGAGCTGCAAGATCTGGCTAACATGAATCAGCAGGAAAAAAAGAAAATATGCCCAGCAGTGTATTCTAAGAGTGCTGGATCAAAGACTAAAAGCTGAAAAATGCAGTCTTTTGATATGAGAACAGTCTCTTACAACATAGGATTTAACACCCTGGCAAGGGGCTTGGAAAGTATTCCTAATATACTGTTTGGTTGGCCTTTGTAATCTTGGAAGATTAAATGGCCCACATTAAATAAAGTAGAGAAGCTAGAAATCTGTGACAGATTGGAGTCGAGGATTAAAAAAAAAAAAGCAGAAAGAATTGGGCATATTAAACTGGGTCTGCCATAAAATATTGGAAACTCACAAAATGACTGTTTCCCAAGATGGAAAAGGTATGTGTTTATAAAGACATCAGTATCACTGAGAAACTCAACTGTGGTTGTCTTCTCTCTATAAGGCTAATGGGAGAACATGACATTACGGACACATGCTCTCTTGTATCAGTGAGATGATAGGATCCCAGCATAACAAAAGCCAGGTGGCAGCACTTCTGTGCCAGAAATAATGTGAATGTAATTACCAAAATGGGCCAGAAGGTCAGGATACCAGCCAGGGGCACCTGGCTCACCATGATCTATGGAAATGCTCATAGAACATGATGTTCCCAGGTCAAAACAAATAGATAGCCAACAAAAGTACTGAGTATATGTTTACATGTATATATGTATATACATATATACACATATATATTATGTTTATAAATACATATTAAGTAAATAAGCAGAATGCTGAAATCAGCTATCTAATATGAGTCAAAGTCCTTTGCCTAATATCTAGAATTGAGCCTATGATCATGTGATCAGATATATAACTCATTGACTAAGGGAGAAGTTGGATCTCCTTAAGGAAAGACCTTATAACAGAAGGTAGAGAGCAGTATATGCTATTGGTGCCCATTCCCTGGGCCAGTGTGCTCTTTCCCCAGATATTGGGAGCAGTGGTTTCTAAGGGCTCATGGCTGCCCCTTGTTCAGAGCATTGGCTTTGAAGAAATGGGAGCTGCCTTGCTCAGGAGATCATTGACCTTCTGCTCCCATCTCCTGGGGCTGTCAAAGCCTACTGACTGACAAACAGGGTACAAAGGGCTGGTCCCTTAAGTGTGTGGTACAAGACACAGTCTTGTGTAGTGGTCCAAGATACAGCTAATCTCCAGCAGCGACCACATCCTTGGTAGATGCCCTAGTTTACTTCCCTCTCTTTCCTTCACCTGAAAGTACTCCCTGCTAAATCACTTTCACAAATGATTTCAAAAGTCACTTTTTCAGTCTCTTAGAGAAGACGACTTTAGAACCACGTTCAAAATGAAAATCCTATCTGGTGTCAGGAGAAGAGGCCTGATAGAAGGTTTTTATATCTTAAGTGTCCCTCTGAGGGTTTGGTACACAGTGGAGGAATAGTAAGAACAAACCTGGTTCTCCCAGTTGCTAGAGTGTGTGACCATAACTCCTCTATATACTCTTTAGTTCTATCATTTGTAAAATTGGGATAGTAATCATGTATATAGCATAGTGTACATACTACAGGGCTTGCCTCAGAATACATGTTCAGTACATGGTAGCTGTTTGTATTCTATTATTTTTAAATAGCTATTTGACACTATTGCTTCATAAGACACACTATAAGGTTGAAATTGTTGTGATTTTAAATGATGCTTATCTATGTGCTGAGCTCAGTCTTAAAGCATTTTACATGCATTCATATAATTTTCTCAGATACTCTATGAGATTAGTGTTTATATTTTATCTTGCGTATGTCGAAACTGAGGAAGGAATGGGTATATGGCTTGCCCAAGTCCTCACAAGCGGTGAGCAGTGAAGAAAGGATAAAAACCCAAAATCCTGATTAGAGAGTCCACATTCTCAGCCACTGCACTTTGCTGCCTCTGTCATTAATCCTAATGATGATGAAAACAAAATTTAAGAAGTAACTAATTTGAAAGTAGATAACATTTTTAAAAAGAAAATGTTTTTTGTCTCCCTTGATACCATCATCATTTTCCTTAACACCTTTTTGGGAGTATTCAATCATTTGGGTAGACTGAATTTGCAAGAAAAAATCCCAGTAAATACCTTTTATTTTTACCATTTGATTCCTATTATGATGCAAAAGTGATTTGGATGGGAAATATAGGGCTATTATGTTTTATCAGAGGAAATGTGGAAACAGCTTGGTGCTAAATCTACTTATATAAGTCATTTATTTTCTATATGGAATTTGAACCTTTAGAGAATCCTTCTTATTGTGAAGATTAGCTTTTCAGAACTATTTTCTGTTTTGATTTGTAGGAAATTCTTTAAATAACACAGGAAAGAAAATGCCTTTTTTGATTTCTGTGTCTTTTTTAAAAAATTCCTTTTGATGATAGAAACTAGAAAGCTGATGGTTTAAATTATATAACTCACAAACATTTGTGGTCAATTCCATATAATCCACCCATTTTCCTAGTTCGATGTAAAGTATACTTATTGAAGGCATAATTGTAATAATAACTTAGTGTGTGCCTGCCATTGTGCTAAGCAGGTAGCTTGACCTCATTTTGCAGTGAGGAAACTGGGGCTCTAGAATGCAGGAAACAGCTACAACTACAGACATTCTGAGGGGCAGAAAGGAAACTCAACATAGGGACTAGAAGACATCAAAGCCTATTCTCTTTGTAATTGATATGTATGCCATTTCCTTGAAGGGACAAGTCAGAATCATTTGATTTGAGGGAAATGTAAGACATGCAGTCGACATATGGAGAATTTATGAGTAGGAGAGGAAATATGTTCTGTGGTAATTATCTTATGCTGTTAGACAAAACTAAAAGAATTCAGATAAATCCTTGTGATGTTTGAGCAAATTCCTTTCCATCGATTCATTATTATAGGAGGCAACTTACTTTTTAAAAAAATTTTTAGTGTGTGTTTATATTTGAGAGAGATAAAGAGAGAGAAAGAGAGAGAGAGAGAACAAGTGGAGGAGGGTCAGAGAGAGATGGAGACAGAATTCCAAACAGGCTCCAGGCTCTGAGCTATCAGCACAGAGCCCGACGCAGGTTTAAACCCTCTTTTTTTTTTTAATATTTTTATTTATTTCTAGAAGAGAGAGAGAGAGCGTGAGCAGGGGAGGGTCAGAGAGAGAGGGAGACACAGACTCTGAAATAGGCTCCAGGCTCCGAGCTGGCAGTCAGCACAGAGCCCGACGCGGGGCTCAAACCCATGAACCGCGAGATCATGACCTGAGCGAAAGTCGGACGCTTAACCGACTAAGCCACCCAGGTGCCCCCCGACGCAGGTTTAAACCCATGAGCTGTGAGATTATGACCTGACTCTAAGTCAGATGTTCACCTGCCTGAGCCACCCAGGCTCCCCTATAGGAAGTAACTTTAAATGCCCACACATATAGTCAATTCAGTTAAGAAAAATCAATCAGATTGTTATTGTGTAGATTTAGAAGGACTAAAGGCAGTGTGCAGAAGAATGTTGCATGGAATCAGAAAGGCCTGAGTTTAAATTATGACCTTTTACCTTGTGATAATTCCTAACTTACTTGTGCCTGCTTTTCCTCTTCTATAAAATGAGGATAATATTGCCTACTGCCTATGGTTGTAGATAGTAAAGATCATGCATCATGCACACAATAATCATAGCCACCATCATTTGACAGATTTTTATATCAATCTTATGACCATACTACAAGAGTTCAATATTTTCTTTTTCTATGCTAATGATATTATGCCACACATTATCCAATCGTTGTGATCACCAAATTAAGTAGATTAGAACCACTGCTTAAAATAGACTTTGTTATTTCAGTGCCTATTTGTATTTGTATTAGTATTTGTATTAGTTTCCTAGTGTTTCTGTGCAAATTACCACAAATTAGGTGGCTTAACATAGCTGAACTTTTATTCTCTTGTAGTTCTGGAGGCCAAGTCTGAAATTGAGGTGTTGGCAGAATTACGCTCTCTCCAGTGGTTCTCAAGGGGGATCCTTCTTTGTCCCTTCCAGCTTCTGGTGTCTCCAGCCGTTCTTTGGCTTGCAGATGCATCCTTCAGTCTCACATGACTGTCTTCTATACCTATGTCCAAATTGCCCTCTTCTTATAAGACATTAGTCACATTGGATTAAGAGCCCACCTCCAGTATGACATCATATTAACTAATTACATCTGCAATGATCCTATTTCCATATAAGGTCACATGCACAGGTACCAGGGGTGAGGACTTCATCATTTTTTGGGGGTGAACAACATTCAACCTTAAGGAAAGGAGTGATTTTCAAAGTCATCAAATTAAGAATTCTGTTTCAATGAACCTAGCATTCTCCCTAGTCATAGCAGTCCTTGAATCAACCTAACATGAAATCAGTCTCGCTTCTCCTTCACTTCTGACTCCCTTGGTCTTACCATTATGGCTATGAGCTTCTTTCAGACCATATGTTCCTGATAGCTACCTTGCATCACACATTCTCTGGATGATCCCTTTGTTTGGCATGTACTAGAATATTTTTGTCCAAATTATTCACTTGGTGGTATAAATTACTAATGCAGTCATAGTGTTGTCATTTGCCAATGTCTCAGAATAGGTTATTTATGGATAGATTTATTCATCATGAAAATAGTCATTTACAGAACCTCAGATGATATAAAAATTGACTAATTTTCTGAAATATATAAAATGCTCCAACATAGTCATATTTATTAGGCTTGGAATATATTATGCACTCACATGCAGACTGTAGGGAATATTATTGGTAAAATATAAAGCTTAGTAAATCACAATGTTGCTACAAAGCAGTGTCTGTGACTATAAAATTTCCTGCTGTCCTTCATTCTTTGATATCATTTTCTTATTCACTGTTTGTATATGTTGTGGAATAGATGTACATATATTTGTAGCTTCTATAAATTTTCTGTATTTATGTAACTTTAGTACAGACTGCTGAACAGTAGATTAGATAAATTTTTGTACTAAAACAAATTTCGAAATTAATCCTGGTGTAATTGAGATGATTGTTTCAAGAAAATAAACTATTAGGGAAAGCAATTTCTATTTTCTTATGTTCAAAGTATTTTTTTTAATTTGTTAAACATTTTTAGTGCCATGTGAACATTTAAAGAAAACTAAATTAATCCAACAGATATTTACACATGCACCATAGCAAGCATTTGAGTTACACAAATACGTAAATCAGGGCCTTGACTCCAAGGAAATTAGATTCTAAGAGGGGAAAATATGATGATCTAAACTACTAATAGTAATATACTAGAAGACATAATGAAACCGGTGCTATATAAAGATACAGGTACTATAAATGAACCAGGAGAAGTAGTTGTATGATTCAGGCAGAGTTTCAGGTAGAAGGAAACTTTGAGACTATTTGCAGGATGAATGGAATTTCTAGAGTGGAAAACACTTTAGGAGGAGATACCAGCATGAAGTCAGGTATTCATTCAATTCATCAAATATGTAAGAAATGGATTTTATGGGCAATAATCTTTCTGTAGTGTTAAGTTAGCTAATGAACTTGCTCTTGAGGAGCATTTAGGCTTTACAAATATGAAACTATTCAGCTGAAATAACTATAATTAAGGAAATTATCTTTTAGCGACTGTACATTCAGTTTGGCCAAAGAGATTGAATCCAGCAAATGGTAGTGGAATTCTCTACTTCATTTGCCTATTGTATTGCAACCTAGGTAGGATATTTTATTTTATTTTTATTTTTACATTTATTTTCATTTTTATTTTTATTTTAGAGACAGAACACAAGCACTGGAGGACAGGGACAAAGGGAGGGAGAGAATTGCTAGCAGGCTCGATGCTCAGCACAGAGCCCAACGTGGGGCTCAGTCCCACCACCCTGAGACCACAACCTGAGCTGAAATCCAGAATTGGGCGCTCAACCACTGAGCTAGCCAGGCATCCCCAGAGAGGATATCTTATAATGGAAATTGTTTTGACCTGTAGTGATGCTAAGCAATGATGTTGTGTTACTGCCAAATAGATTGCTTTATCTCTATTTGTAGCTGAATTTATGTTCTTAAACATGGGTCACTGTGGTATGTTTAACTTTTGTGATTTTTCTCTTTCTCCATTTTTAAAGACTCAGCTAAGCCATTATGCCCCAATCCCACCGTCCAGTTCATTTTTCACTGTAAATCACTTTGTTCACAAATCTGTTTATTTGATATTTTTTGCTCTTTTTATCTATATATCTGTCCTTTTCAGATGGTGATTTGTTGTAGGGTATATACTTAGTTTCATTTGATAAGAATATTTTTCAAT
This sequence comes from Crocuta crocuta, assembly GCF_008692635.1. Lineage (NCBI taxonomy): Eukaryota > Metazoa > Chordata > Mammalia > Carnivora > Hyaenidae > Crocuta > Crocuta crocuta. Next base: position 89,551 of record NW_027533089.1, on the reverse strand, counting down.
CAGTAAAATTATGACTCATACAAATAAAAAATAAACACGCATCTGGCGCCTGGGTAGCTGTCAGTTAAACATCTGACTTCAGCTCAGGTCACCTTCAGCTCAGGTCACCATCTCACAGTTTGTGAGTTTGAGCCTCACATCTGGGCTCTGTGCTGGCAGTGTAGAGCCTACTTGGGATTCTCTCTCTCTCTCTCTGCCCCTCCCCCACTTGTGCGCGTGCTCTCTCTCTCTCTTTCTCAAAATAAATAAATAAACTTTAAAAAATAAATAAACATGTATCAAATGTTTTTATTTAAGTCACTAGTTTAATGAAGGAACAAGTAAAAGTTAAAATTGGCTAAAAGGAGACTTGAAAAACAACATACATATAGGCCATTGGGACGACGACAATGAATTTGCTAATAGATAAAAAAACTGGTCACTATCTTTGGGGTGGAAATTAATCTCTATGGGCCAAATCTCATCTTTATGGACAAGAGTTATTTCTATTACTATCAGTTTTTTACAAACCCCCATGCAGAAGAAGGCTCAGGCTCCTATAGAATTAGATAACCCTAGAAGGGTCTGCTAGAAAATGCCCTGCTTTCTATTTAATCTCTTTGCCCCTTTCAAAAGTTTCAAAGGTTTTTACAATGATGCACATATCCCCTTGTGTGGTAGCCAATTGGTAATTTCATTGTTGAATAAATGTATTATGCTTGCTTAGCCTCTTTCCTAATCAGGTAATGAGAATTCTACCTAAGGCAGCTATAATGTAGCAAAAAGAGCCTTTGAACTGTTGCAAAAAGAGGTGGAAACCTGGGCTGCAAGTCCCAGCTCTATCATTATGTAGTTATGTGATATTGGGCAATACTTACCTTCTTTGAGCTATATTCATTTTGTCCATAAAGTAAGGATGAGAAAAATAAATCTGAAAACTTACTTTAAGAATGTAAGATTAAAAATGTGAAAATGCTTTCTAAATTGTAAAGTACTATCTGAAAGTGAATTGCTGTTTTTATGATATTTACTACCAGGGTTTCTCTGTGGATGTACATTGCTTCTATTTTCTTTTTTCTTTTTTTTTAATCCACTAGTGTACCATTAACTAGATTGCTATGAGAATGATCCCTCTCTGGGTAGAGAAATCTAACAAATGCATCTGCATTTAACTCTATTTTTAACTCCATAATAATCCAAGAATAACTATTTGCTCTTTTGGAAGTTTATCCAACCTAAATACATGAATTAAAGCTTTAGAGATGTATCTTCTTCTTTACAGAAGATTTCATGCTATGAACAATACTTTTCAAGATATCTAGGCGTCAGCTCAGTGTGCACTCTAATTAGGGAGCACTGGGATATGATTTTCATTGTGATCTACTTTGGAAAATATTTTAGTAAAGAGAATAATTTTCATACATTTATTCTTTATGCCAGGTTTAATAGAGGTCTTCAGACAGCAATCATTTTGTTTTAAGAAGCAACTTGAGGGGCGCCTGGGTGGCTTAGTCGGTTGAGCGTCCGACTTTCGCTTAGGTCATGATCTCGCGGTTCGTGGGTTTGAGCCCCGCGTCGGGCTCTGTGCTGACTGCCAGCTCAGAGCCTGGAGCCTGTTTCAGTCTGTGACTCCCTCTCTCTCTGACCCTCCCCTGCTCATGCTGTCTTTCTCTCTCTCCTAGAAATAAATAAAAAATATAAAAAAAAAAAAAAAGAAGAAGCAACTTGATTTTTGATCTGTTGTATACCTGCTGGTATCTGTGAAATGCTGTTTTCCCTGGTGTCCTTGTTTTANGGTTTACAATGTTTTAAAGATATTAAATAAAAATTTAAAGGCTTTTGATGCAGAATATCCATGCTGCATCTGGACAAGATAGTTTTGAAGGCTTTTATCTACAATAATAGTTTTATGGTGAGATGATGAGTTGGAAAAGGGAAGATCACATGAAAAGAATTCAAAATAAAATAAAATAGCAAAAAACCTGGTGAATAACAAACACTAAATGGCTGCTTAATTAGTTCATGGGTTTACTTTTAGGTCATTATATTTTAATGCCATGGATCTCTGGCTTTTTTCTTCTCCTTATCTTTTCCTTTACTTGTGCACTGATATCTATGCAATTTCTCATCATTGACAAAAAAAAAGGGGGGGGGGGTCCTAAGAAGTAGAAACGTAATTTGCTTGATGAGAGAGAATATCATCATAAATATTCAATGAGGGGCACCTGGGTGGCTCAGTCAGTCAAGCATCTGACTCTTGGTTTCTGCTCACAGGTTGGTCTGATCTAAGATTTTGGGAGATCAAGCCCCATATTGTGGTCTGCTCTGGTAATGTGGAACCTGCTTGGGATTCTCTCTCTCCTCCTCTCTCTTCCCCTTCCCCACTCATGTTGTCTCTATCTTTCAAAATACGCAAATAAAGAAAATTTAAAAAAAATTCCATGGAAGTGTTAAAACAGAGAGAAGGGATAAGAAAGAAGTCAGTGAGAAATTTAGTCAATCTCTATTCTTTCCTCAGCAGATCCTCAGTGATGCGCAATGAGAAGAAGGCTCAACTTAACCCCACATTAGCTTAGCCCTGAGACTGCAACCTAAACTGAGTTATACTAACAAACTAAAGGCTCACAAAACTGACTCTAATAGCATGTAGCACACAATTTTCCCTTTTGGCTTCAAAGTTTAGCAGATCCTCCCAAAGCCAGTTCAGTAGGTGTGAAGTACCTTCATATACTGAAGTGATAATTTAAGGCTACCTATGAAGGATGTTTAAAGAAATTTTGAAACCAAGTTCTGCCACTCAAGGTTTATCACTCAGCATCTATGGTAGAGGTGATGGTGTGGAATGTATTGGTGAGGATCTGTTAAGAGAGTACCGGATGTTCTGTGTGGTCCCCCATTCCTGGATGAAGGGAAAGCTGGGGGAGCAAGGGAGTGAAGAGAAGCTTTGACGTCAGATAACATCAGAAAATGTCATCAACATGTTCTGGTACACATGTGCAAAATGGCATGGGAGCTAAGGCACAACATTTGGAGCAATTATTAATTCATTATTTCTTTGTTTTGTCTATTTTTTTGCCAAAAAGTAATTAAACGAATTCTCCTTTTTTAGATTGTGTTTCTTTTCTTCTTTCTTTAATTTTTTAAAATGTTTTATTTATTTTTGAGAGAGAGGTAGAGACAGCATGATCAGGAGAGGGTCAGGGAAAGAGGAGGTTACAGAATCCGAAGACAGGCACCAGGCTCTGAGCTAGCTGTCAGCACAGAGCCCGATGCGGGGCTCAAACCCACGAACCATGAGATCAGGACCTGAGTCGAAGTCGGTCACTTAATCGACTGAGCCACCCAGGTGCCCCTGGATTGGGTTTCTAATGGCCATGCAGGACACTATTATTTTTAACAAATAAAAATTAGTGATAAATTTTTGTAAGTAGTTAAAAACTTATTTGCAATGTCTAGAGATTCAATAAATATCTGTTGACTTATGAAAAACATTTATCAATGTTGGAATTTAGATGGAATTGGCAAACTGGTAGGATGGCCAAAGAAAGCCTATTTTCAAGGGATTAAGGAGCATCTTACAGAGGATTTTGTCCTAAGGGATAAAGGAGTCAGGGATGAAGATCTTAACTTTATAACATCATTGAAGACCTCAGACAAAGACCTCAGAAGATTGTTGGCGGCTATTAGAGTTCATGTAAGTTATCTTGGACCTATATCTGGATCCCAGGGAGGAAAAGGACTGTAAGTAAAAACTTAAAAAGAGGTTTTACTTGGCTCTGAAATACATCTGGGACCCTATAAAGAAGCAATACCAAAGGGAATCATATTCTTCTCAACATCACTCATCTCTGTCCTGACCTTTAGAGTGCTAAAGCTTCATGTTGGTCCATTTCATCTCAGATCTCTGATATACCTTCTATACCTGACATGAGATGGACCAACATGAAGCTTTAGCACTCTAAAGGCTCCAGGGGGCCCCAAAAGGAAAGATATTCTGCTGAATAGCTGGACTGATGATAGTGCTCATGGATGATCACCCACACCCCTGGAAACTCCATTAGGGAGGAGACAGGGGAATGTGCTTGGTGCCTTGCAGAATGTTCAGAGACACTGGAACATTCTATCTGAGAGGTACAAATTTGGGGATCAGCATGGCTTGAAGGATTTCTGAGGAACTGGCAGGAGGTGAAAGAACTTGCTTAATGTTTAAAGTGGACTCATACATACACCATAGATTGGTGAGGAATGAAGAAATGCTATTTACAGAGAATAAGCTAATTTATTTAGAATTAGGATATTTTTTTCTCCAAATCTCTCAAAGAAGTGTCAAGGTCACTGCGATTGAATTGACCATAGGAGAATTTATTTTAACAGCATGAAAGTGAATAAATTAGTCATTCTGTAAATACCATTTTTCTACAATATTTGCATGGTCAAAATTCCATTCTATTACAATTTCTTCTTCTACAAAGTGGATTTATAAGGCTATAAAGCCCTGAAAATGCAATCCACCCCAGCCTAATATGCCACTAGATAGTTTTTTTTTAAAAAAAAGAGAAAGGAAAAGGCTACAGAAAGTACCTGTGGCTCTATGCCCAAACGTTTTATGTCTTTGAATAAAGCTGTTGGAGATCAACACCTGTATGTTTTCCAACATGATCTCATTTTATAACAGGCGTTCTGTATGTTGTGGTTCCAGGTGTCATTGTCTTTCTACTCTCTGGCATTCAGAAATGTATCGTTTGCGTTACAAATGATTGTGCCTGTTTTGGCTGGGAAGTGCCATTCTGCTGTGGGAAGATATGCAGAAAGGGACCTACAGCTGAGGCCATTTTAACATAACTCTTATCCGCTTGGCTAGCTGCTTTTGGACTTCTCTGTATCCATGGGGGAGAGGCCCTGAATGCGTTGGTTCATACTGCAGCTGCGGCAGTAAACGATAAGCTAAGAGGTTCCTGTTACTCTCTGAGTTAAATCCACTTTTATATTACTCATCTAGCAGCCGCTTCGGCTACCTAAACGGAACAGACTATTTGTGGAAAATCTTTAAGTGGGTCAGTGATGACACATCTTAATATTCCTCTAGTTCTTTTGAAGTATTCATGAAAATTGAAATACAGCCCCCCACAGAACTGCTCAGGCTTTGCACATCTATAATCCATCCTTAATACTTTCCTTTCTGCACTGTAGGCTGGAAGGATGAAACAGTAAAAACAAAAACAAAACCCTCTGTATCGAAATTCATCAGATAGACTCTTCCCCATCTCCCACTTCTCTATTATTTGACTTTAATATAAACACAGAAAACAAAAATTCTGTAGAAAATATTTAGGCAAATACACTCTTGGTCTTTACGTGTAGACAGAAGTGAGGGCAGAGTTGTTTGTAAATGGTCTGTGGGAGCCCGACAGTGACCACAAGAAAGCGTGGTTAGGGACGCGGAGATGTGCCTGCACACGGGATTCTCTGCCTGGGCAGATCATGCCTGCAAACAGGATGTTCTGCCAAGGGGCCTGGACACAACATCCAAGGTTAATGATCCGATCGCACACGAGGAAACATGCCCTCCTTAGAAATAAGGAGGAGGCTGGAATTGTGAGCAGGCCTCTTAGTAAACATGTTGTGGTCGCTTCCTCCCTTTGCTCCCCCCTGTCCTTGAAATGTGTTTGGCTTCTTGCCCTTATTTGGTAAAGGAATGCATCTTGTAGATTTCAGTTTGTATCCAGTTACCGGGGTATAAAATAAACCGCAAGGGGGGCTTGCGTAGAATTGTTCCTCCGGCCAGAGTTGTGTCTGTGTCTGTCTTTTGTGTGTGTCTTGTCTTTGTGTCATTTCGTCTGCAACAATGGTCTTTTATATGTGACTAAATGGATAGGAAACAGGCGCACCACAATGGGTAGGCACATGTATGGGTGAGAGATGGAACAGAGCCACATTTGAAATCATAAGAAAAGAAAAGGAATAACAAGTTAAAATGCTAGAGAGATGAGGGACACCTGGGTGGCTCAGTCAGTTAAGCATCTGACTTCAGCTCAGGTCATGATCTCACTGCTCCTGAGTTCAAGCACCACGTCAGGTACTGTGCTGAAAGCTCAGAGCCTGGAACCTGCTTCAGATTCTGTCTCCCTCTCTCTCTGCCCTTCTCCCACTCATGCTCTGTCTCTGTCTCTCAAAAATAAACATTAAACAGAATTTTCAAAACAATGCTAGAGAGATGACAGCATTTGCAATCCTCTTTTACTAAGTAAATTTTATTAATCTCTTACCCAGTACAGGCTGCTCTACTGGGCACTAGTGGTAAATTTCCTGTCTCTCAAGAGCTTACAAATTTCTTGGGGAAAGAAAAGTTCTCTCTCTCTATGAAACAGGTAACAACTATGATATTTTCATTATTAAAACAAAATATTCTAAAATGCTCACAAAACAGGTTATGTGCCTTTAAGAATTTATCTATGTCCAAATTTAACTTAATGGCCCATAAATTTATATTTCTAACCAAAATCTGTTTTCTCCATTTCACATATACAACTGTGTACCGAACATCTCCATCTGGATATTTCAAGGGCACGTAATATTCAGGATGTTGAAGAAATAATTATCTTCTAATGAAAACAGCTCTGTTTCAATGTCTCCTATCACACTAACTGATCCTGCCATGCATTCGGTTGCAAAACAAAACAAAACAGCAATCCTGCTTCTTTGACATATATATGTGTATATATATATGTGTATATGTATGTATATATATGTGTATATATATATGTGTATATATGTGTATATATATGCGTGTATATATAT
>NW_027533089.1:0-82204 GCF_008692635.1 Crocuta crocuta | reverse complement strand
CTTTTATATTACTCATCTAGCAGCCGCTTCGGCTACCTAAACGGAACAGACTATTTGTGGAAAATCTTTAAGTGGGTCAGTGATGACACATCTTAATATTCCTCTAGTTCTTTTGAAGTATTCATGAAAATTGAAATACAGCCCCCCACAGAACTGCTCAGGCTTTGCACATCTATAATCCATCCTTAATACTTTCCTTTCTGCACTGTAGGCTGGAAGGATGAAACTATAAAAACAAAAACAAAACCCTCTGTATCGAAATTCATCAGATAGACTCTTCCCCATCTCCCACTTCTCTATTATTTGACTTTAATATAAACACAGAAAACAAAAATTCTGTAGAAAATATTTAGGCAAATACTCTTGGTCNGAAAATATTTAGGCAAATACACTCTTGGTCTTTACGTGTAGACAGAAGTGAGGGCAGAGTTGTTTGTAAATGGTCTGTGGGAGCCCGACAGTGACCACAAGAAAGCGTGGTTAGGGACGCGGAGATGTGCCTGCACACGGGATTCTCTGCCTGGGCAGATCATGCCTGCAAACAGGATGTTCTGCCAAGGGGCCTGGACACAACATCCAAGGTTAATGATCCGATCGCACACGAGGAAACATGCCCTCCTTAGAAATAAGGAGGAGGCTGGAATTGTGAGCAGGCCTCTTAGTAAACATGTTGTGGTCGCTTCCTCCCTTTGCTCCCCCCTGTCCTTGAAATGTGTTTGGCTTCTTGCCCTTATTTGGTAAAGGAATGCATCTTGTAGATTTCAGTTTGTATCCAGTTACCGGGGTATAAAATAAACCGCAAGGGGGGCTTGCGTAGAATTGTTCCTCCGGCCAGAGTTGTGTCTGTGTCTGTCTTTTGTGTGTGTCTTGTCTTTGTGTCATTTCGTCTGCAACAATGGTCTTTTATATGTGACTAAATGGATAGGAAACAGGCGCACCACAGTGGGTAGGCACATGTATGGGTGAGAGATGGAACAGAGCCACATTTGAAATCATAAGAAAAGAAAAGGAATAACAAGTTAAAATGCTAGAGAGATGAGGGACACCTGGGTGGCTCAGTCAGTTAAGCATCTGACTTCAGCTCAGGTCATGATCTCACTGCTCCTGAGTTCAAGCACCACGTCAGGTACTGTGCTGACAGCTCAGAGCCTGGAACCTGCTTCAGATTCTGTCTCCCTCTCTCTCTGCCCTTCTCCCACTCATGCTCTGTCTCTGTCTCTCAAAAATAAACATTAAACAGAATTTTCAAAACAATGCTAGAGAGATGACAGCATTTGCAATCCTCTTTTACTAAGTAAATTTTATTAATCTCTTACCCAGTACAGGCTGCTCTACTGGGCACTAGTGGTAAATTTCCTGTCTCTCAAGAGCTTACAAATTTCTTGGGGAAAGAAAAGTTCTCTCTCTCTATGAAACAGGTAACAACTATGATATTTTCATTATTAAAACAAAATATTCTAAAATGCTCACAAAACAGGTTATGTGCCTTTAAGAATTTATCTATGTCCAAATTTAACTTAATGGCCCATAAATTTATATTTCTAACCAAAATCTGTTTTCTCCATTTCACATATACAACTGTGTACCGAACATCTCCATCTGGATATTTCAAGGGCACGTAATATTCAGGATGTTGAAGAAATAATTATCTTCTAATGAAAACAGCTCTGTTTCAATGTCTCCTATCACACTAACTGATCCTGCCATGCATTCGGTTGCAAAACAAAACAAAACAGCAATCCTGCTTCTTTGACATATATATATGTGTATATATATATGTGTATATGTATGTATATATATGTGTATATATATATGTGTATATATGTGTATATATAATATATATTATATATATAATTATATATATATAGTCAAACATTTCTGTTTTCCTCAGTCACATATAGAATTCACTATAGTTCATGAATCATCTGTTAAATATTTTAAATTGGAGCATATCTCTTTCAGTACCACCACTTTATTCCAAGCTATCATCTTCTGTCATTTAGATTCCTCCATTGGCCTAGAAACTGATCTCTCCCCATCCTTTTTGGACTCTTTCCCATTCATTCTCCCTATTGCCAGCAGGGCAATTGTTTCAAATTATAATTCATATGTTATCTCTATTTTTGAGAGAGAGAGAGTGAGAGAGAGGAAGAGAGCATTAAGTGGGAAAGGACCAGAGAGAGAGAGAGTGAGAAAAAGAATCCCAAGCAGGCTCCTGATGTAGGGCTCGAGATGCCATGAGCCTAAACCAAGAATCGGATGCTTTACTGACTGAGCCATCCAGGCACCCCTAAAGGAAATCCTTTACTGTCTGCCATGCTCTTAGGACAAAGATCCAAAGAAATCACAGAAAATGTAGCCCAAACTGGCTTTTTCAATCCTTAGCAAACAGGATTTTTCAATAACATGTATTAAAAGCCTAGGAAAATGTCTCACTTCAGGCACAACCTGAAACCCTTGTTCTACTTCCTCCCTCCGGGAGAGCCCAGAGGAATCTTAGGCTCCCAGCAACTGTCATTTGGTGCTAATAAGAAATAATCATTTGTCATTTTGAGCCTTTAATATTTTGAGAGTTCCCCTCCCCTCAGCTTAACCTAGAGAAAACTGAATATGGAATTTGATATCACTGAGGTGCTGCCAGAACAAAATAACAAAATATGTGGCATTGGCTATAGGAGTGGAGGGAAGGCAGAGGGAAGGCACTATTATAAAAGGCTGGAAAAGGGGAGACCACAGCATTTCTTGTGAAATATTTGATAAAATGACCACTTGGAAGGCAGAATATATACCTCTCAGCTTTAGGTAAAACGGTTTTGAGCAAAATAATGGCAGCCTGAGTTGGATCATTATTTGCTCCATTTAGAAAGAAATGAGCTTTCAATGGAAAAAAAAAAAAAAGTTTCCAAGGGAGAATACACTTAGAGACTTGCAGGGTTGAAAATGCATTTATTCTTCATCTCCATAATTCTCAAATTAAGGTCAAACCTAAAGATAAAAAACCAAATTAAGGGCGTGGTCATAGAAACATAGCCTTGGGACAAAGACTAAGTCAAAGGCATAAATGTCAAAACCTTCCTTAAGTCTGATTCTGTTAAGTGGCCCTCGAAATCCTTTCATTTGGACAAAATATCTTAAAGATGAGAACGCACTATTGTGGTCTGGTGGAAGCCTGATGAACTGAAAGAATCTAAATTAAGTGAAGAGAGAGACTGAGAGAGGTGTATCCCAGGAAGAATCATGGGTTTGGCTCCAAAAGAGCTAACAGAGAGACAGAAACTAGTGAACTTTTTGAGAGAGATGTACTGCCAATGTGCCATGTATCTTCATTAAAAGACTGTAAATTTTCTAGATGTAAAATTTCCCTTAGTGCCTTAAATCTCTATAGGTAGGAAAATTTTTTCAATGACAAGGAGGGCCTACCCCAAAGTCTTCTTGAGCTATGGTCAAAGAGATTATCCCCAAAGACAGCCAAATACCCTGAAGCACAATGGATGGAGTTGTCAACTCTATAGGACAGAACTGGGGTCTATTCAAGAGGCATTTCCTAGGTTGGGATGACCTCACATTTGTCCAGTGGGATTTCAGAATTTCTAAGAATCAGTGATTACTGTGAATATTTTTCCTATTTTTATGGAAATATTCATTGTGATTATCCTGTCCCTGTTTCCTCACTGTATTTTGGGTATGTAGGGGAACAGACAACTTGTCTTCCTCGTTGAGAGCTCTTTACTTCAAGAGAAGTTTTCAACATCTAATTTGGATCACAAGGTCTTGGGCTTTGAGCCTAGTTTTACTTCTAAAAAAGACAATTGAGTGCTTTGGGGAAGAAATAAATATAGTTTGCCTGCTGTACGGAAATAAATCCAGATTGTATTGTTGGTTTACTGTCATTCATTTCCTTCCCATGTTGGCTATGCTTTCTGGTACCACTTACTTTGGGCATGGCCATGTGGCATGCTTAAGCCAATTTGATATGAATAGTTGTGACTTTTGACACATCTGGACACAGAATTAATGACAACTGAAGGACTTGACTGGGGTGCTTCCCATGAGCACTTTCGCAGATAGAAGCTCTTCCTTCAGTTTGCCATGTGGATTGAGATGGCATATAAAGCCAAGTTTAGCTCATCCAAAAGCAAAGCACAGCAGAAGCACAACTGAGCAGCAAACTTCATATAATGTATGAGAAATGAATAGTTATTAAACACTGATATTTAAAAAAGGTCTAATGCTGTATTACCCAGAAAATATAGATTTCAAATATTTTAAGCTTTAATAAAATGAGAAAATTGTTATAAATTTAATGCTAAGTAATAACACCAGGGTACAAACTTGTATGTATAGAATGATCCCAATTATATAGAAAAGTATTTTTAGAGTTTTATGTATTAATTACATGAGGGAAAATGAACACTATAATGTAAATATTGGTTATTTTTAAACAGTAGACTTAAGAGGTTTGGGGCTCTGTATTCAGAAGATCTAGATTCAATTCCCTGCTCAGCCATTTGCTAGCCATGTGATTTTGAAGTCGGCAATTTAACTTGTCTTCCTTTAATTTTATCTATATCTACCACACTGGGATACTGTGGAATTAGGTAAGATATAAATGTGTAGGTATTATTATGTGTCAATAAATTAGCACAGACCATATATAAATATTAGCTATTATTTGATTGTTATTTTGATATTGTTATTATAATTTCCAATATTTTCCAATTTTTTTAACTTGGTATGTTACTTTTAGTTAGAAAAAAAATCAATATCATAAAGATATAAAAATTAAACTTTCATTTTCTAATATCAAAGCATCATAATATGCTAATTAGCCCCTTGATGATAAGAAATGACACTGGGTAGAAAGAAAAAGTGAGCGGCTAGCAGACTGCTACAGAGCTGAAGCATGCTGGAGCTGTTTTGATTAACAGTGTATGGTCATTAAAGGAGCTGACTGATTAATCTCCACGTATTGTAAAGAGTAAGTTGAAAGTGACCTAGAAATGAGAAAAAGGACAGAGGAGTCACTGCAAAAGATACTTCTGTCCTGAAACTTAAGAATATTCTTTGTACCCAGTGGGATGCAGTTTGGTGTAGTCCTGACTGATGTGCTAGGAAAAATACCTCATAAAGACTCGATGCCTGCAGAGAGGGAACAGGCTGAAATGTAAGCTTTTATACCCCTTTAATGGGAAACAACCCAGAGAATGACTTTTCAGCAGAGTTAGAGGATCTCTCAAGTATAGATATTTAGAAGGTCCCGAAGATCAAAAGGGTCTTCTGAAGTCAAAGCGACAAGAAACTTGCGGAATCAGTGGAGAATAAAAGAGACCCAAACTGTTTTCGTAAGAACTAGAAGCGTAAATATAAGTTATAAGAATGCTCTGAACCTAAACATTGTGGAAAATAAATAGACATTAATCTTCATAGATTATTTTCATAATGCAGTACATTCAAGCACAGGCAACGTGTTTTTATTAATGACTGTAAATAACCAGGCACGGGGAAAAGAATGCTAAGTGAAGAGTCACTGAACCACTTAATGCAGCTTCTAAATTGCGCCATGACTTTGTCTGTGATGTTTACCATCTTGAGATTTCAAATGCTTCATTAATATAAAATTATGATTGCAGTACATGGTCTTTTAGGTCCCTTGTCTTTCTAACCTTTTCATATTCTTCAATTTCTTTACATCTTGATACAGAGGCATATTTCACTTAACATTGATATATATATCTAGAGATAACTGATGCCTAAAAATAGATACTTTTGAAATGGAAGTAAAATGTTAACCAGAGCTTACAAATCATATGACTGTAACCCAGTGAATTTTCAAAAGTGCTCAATCATGTAACCATCAGTCAGATGAAGAAACAGATTACCAGCCACCCAGTCTCCTTTCAGTCACTACACTTTCCCAAGGCCAACCACCATCTTGTGTCACAGCAGCAGAAAATATTTTTGCTTGTTCGAGAACTTTATAAACATGGAATCATACAGCATGTCTTTTTATTCTGTTTGGTTTTCTTCACTCCATATTTTAGCCATTACATTTTAACATGGATATTTAAAACAACACATAGATAATATTTTAGTTGTGATGACACAGATGGATAGAGGATGCTTACCTCCATTGTTAAATATATAATCTAAAAGCTATCATCTTATGGTAGTTACCTTCCCACATTTATAGGAATTAACATCAAGTGAAAAAAAAATTAAGCTAAATAACACTGGACCAAACAACTTATTCCATTATCCCAATTTCTTTTCTTTTACTTTTTTTATAGACAAAAAAATGATGGATTTTTAATGACAAAGGAAGCATTTAGAGGATGTACTTAGTACTCATTCTATATGCAATTTCAAGAAATATGACATTTATAATAATTCAAGTAAATATTAGCCTTGCAACCCTATTTACATATTCATATTTCATTTTGTGAAAAAGAAAACAATCACATGCAAATTCTTAATTGTGATACAGGCTGACATTAATAGATCATACTTAAATTATTTGAGAGTTCATATAGTATAATGGAAAGTTTTTTTTTTCCCCATCATGGTAAGTGTAGTCTTTTATTCTCATCACCTGTTTCACCCACCCCTTCACCCACCTTTCCTCTGGTTACCATCAGTTTGTTCTCAATAATTAAGAGTCTGTTTCTTGCATTCTCTCTCTCATTCTCTTTTTCCCCTTTGCTTATTTGTTTTGTTTCTTAAATTTCACATATGAGTGAGTTCATAGGGTATTTGTCTTTCTCTGACATATTTCACTTAGCATTGTACTCCCTAGCTCTATCTATTTTGCTGCAAATGTCAAGATTTCATTCTTTTTAAACTTTTTAAAAAAAGTTTATTCTTATTTATTGAAAGAGAGATAGAGAGCAAGCAGGGTAGGGGCAGAGAGGGAAGGAGTCAGAATCTCAAGTTGGCTCTGCACTGTCAGTGCAGAGTTTAATGAGGGGCTCAAAGTCACGAACTGTGAGATCATGATCTGAGCCAAAGTCAAGAGTGGATGCTTAACTGACTGAGACACTCAGGTGCCCCTATTTTCTGTCTCTTGCTTATGTGATCTTAGTGAGTGAATAAAGACTTGTCACTTCCAAAGAAGAAAAACAAAACAAAAACCAAAAAAATCCCTCCAAAATTGACATTCCAAATTAATTGTGCCTTAAAACCGCAACAGTAATTTATTTTGCTTAGTATTTTGCAATCTGGATAGGGCTTTTCTGGGGGTGGCTTGCTTTTGTTTGGCTCCATGAGGTTTTAACGGAAGTAGACTCACTTTTGGTATGGCTCACTCCCATGGTTAGAATGTAAGTTCATATGGTCTTCTGGGAACTCAGTTGGGGCTGTTGGCCAGAGGTCTTTTTGGTGGTTGTGATCCAAGAGTGAAGATTTCAAGAAGACAAGGCAAATATATAAGGCATTTTTATGGTCTAGCCTTGGAAGTCATGTAGCATCACATGCACCATCCTCCAATGGTTGAGGCAAACACAACAGCCCACACAGCATCAAAGAAAGAGTTCCTAGACTACTTCATAATGAGTGGTTAGAGTTCCAAATTTCTAAAAAAACACATGGTAGTTGCCAAGGGGCTGAAGGATGGGGGAATAGAGGTTGGTAAAAAATTACAAACTTTCAGTTACAAGATAAATAAGGTCTGACAATCTAATGGATTGCATGGCAGCTATAATTAATAATGCTGTCTTGTATAATTGAAATTGCTTAAGAGACTAGATCTTGAGCACTCTCACAAATAAAAAACTCAAAAAACAAAACAAAACTAATTATGTGATGTGTAGATGTGTTAATTAACTTGATTGTAAGAATTCTTACATAATGGATGCACATATCAAATCATCACGTTGTGCATATTAAATGCATTACAATTTTATTTGTCAATTATTCCTCAATAAAAGTGAAAAAAAAAAAGAAAAACATAGGATAGGAAATACTTGTGTGTTCATCTTTAAAATATGTAATATGCCTCTGATACCACTATTTGTCCTCTGGCCACAGAAAATATTATTTATTTGCAAAATATATTCATCTTTTAATGCCCCATGTTCTCATCATATTATGGGATAAGGCTCACACTTAGATGTATGTTAGTTTGATATGTGGTTGAGGCTTTTCAGGTATAGTTCCTTGACTATAGTGCCATGAATGCCATTTTTTGTTAAATTAAAAAAAATTTTAAAAACCAGTGAGCTAACAAGATGAATTATGGCCTCTCCACACACCCAGCCTACAATGGTAGGGTAGGCACAAGACAACCAATATAGACACTCTTACTTAAAACAAAGGGAAATGGGAGGTTCCCAGCAGTCACTGGTCCCTGTCAATCCTAATACCCATTTTCTTGATTAAGAATGATTATTACTCTTTAGAGCTGTACTCTGCATTCTTGGCTCCACTATCTGAGGTCTTTTTTTTTTTTTTAACTTTTATTTTTAGTTTTTAGAGAACTAGAACAGGTTGGGGAGAGCAAAGAGAGGGGACAAAGGATCAGAAGTGGGCTCTGCATTGACAACAGCAGACAATGCTGTTGCTTCTAAGACAAAATTCTTAGAAGTTCTGTTGTTTAATAAAGAGAATCCGTCTCATTCCCTTGTAATCTTTAGAGGACCATGTTTCTGAAAAGCTCTTCAAGTAACAGCCTTATATCTTTTTGGGACCTTAAAAAAATCTTAGATTTCCACCAAGGATTTGATCTTTGGCCTAAGGCCCTTTCTTAGTGTGAGAATCATTGTCAAGATTGTCTAAGGATGAGAAACAATTCTATTTTTTAATCCAGTAAATTCTGTTTCCTTTATATTTAACAGTTTCTCCTATTTTTAAACTTTATTTATTTATCTTAAGACAGAGATAGCACAAGTGGGGGAAGGGCAGAGAGAGAGAGGGAGAATCCAAGCAGACTCTGCACTCTGAGCTCAGAGGCCGACATGGGGCTTGAACTCATGAAACTGTGAGGTCAGGACCTGAGCTGAAGCCAAGAGTCAGACGCTTAACTGACTGAGCTCCTCAGGCGCCCCAACAGTTTCCTGTTAGCCCTTCTCAACCATCTTACATTTTGTCAGAAGTAGTGAGAAAAATATATGTGTACATTTCAGTATTTTGTCTGGAAATGTGCCTAGTTATATCATCACAATAACTAAATATATTTCCTATCTTCCACTTTCCTGCAGGTTGCAGAGTTGCCAAACTTTCTACCATTCCGTAACACAGATTCCTTTCCGTTTAATTTTCAATATCATCTTTCTTACAGTGAGTCCTCACCAAGAGCCTCCTTGACGCCCTTTATTTTACTAACAGTCTGGTCAATTCAGCCTGTTGCCATTCAGCCTCAGAGCCAATACCACATGTTTTAGGGTAGCACGCTAGTTCCCAGTGTTGACATTGATTACAGCTAGTGTTCCCATACAATAACTGACATAAATTCTATTACCACATAAATTCTGTGGATTAGAAATTTTGGGAGATTCTCGTTTGAGTCTCTCATGCAGTTGTAGGCAGGCTGTGGCTGTAGCTAAACTGGAATGGTTTGGAGCTGGTCGGGCACTTCTCTCTGTTCCTATAGTCACAAGGATTCTCCACGTGTGGGGAGTTTGGGCTTTCTCTCAAAGTGGCAACCTCAGGACTGCAGCAAGAGCGTTGCAGTGAGTAAGGTAAGCAATGCATAGTTTTTTCTTACTTAGCCTTGGGGATCATGCAGTATCCCATCCATCTCCTTCTATTGTTGTGAGGAAGCCATAAATCTACCCAGATTGAGGAAAGAAATTAAACTCATCCTCAAAGGAGGAGTCACGTTTCTAGAGCAGAGTTCGCCAAACTTTCTGCAAAAGGCCAAATAGTAAATATTTTAGACTTTGCAGGCCACATACAACAGTCTTCGTTATTGTATAATTAAAAACGTAAAAAAACAGTCTTAGCTCATGCAGAATTAAAAAAAACAACAAAACTCCAACATGACAGTATAAATCTAGGCTGATTTGTTTCATAGTCTATAGTTTGTCAACTTTGGTCTAAAAGAATATATAGGATGAAGGATACTGCTGCTGTAGCCATCTTTGGAAAATACAATATGTCTCCAAAATAAAGATGAAAGGGACCCTTGGGTATGTAAGATGAGCACTGAGGCTGGATAGGAGAAACTATGAAATAGGATAGAAACTTATATTTGGTGCAAGATATTATAAACTGTGAAGACTTAATAATGGTTTAAAATTTTATTCTACACTCTCATTTTCAGTTCTAATGCTCATGTTTATTAAATAGTGCTGAATTCTGGAAGCTGTATCGGGAACATAAGTAAGACTAAGACATAGACCCAATATTAGAAGAATTTAGTCTTTTAGAGGGACATGCACACACATACATGATTGTACAGTATGATCAGTACTGTAGGAAACATTTATGCAAAGTGCTTTCAGGAATTAGTACATACAAGGAGAATTAGTTTTGTCTTGAGGGATGGAATCAAAGGTAAGGAGATATTTTATGCATTGGTCTTTGAAGGATAAATTTAAGTTATTAAGCACAGAAAGGGAAAAAGGAAGTTGGTAATACATAATAAAATAGTTGTGAAAATGCATTGTATATACAGTGAACTGTGAGTAGGTTGAGATTGCGAAAGTTTAGGGTAAATGATATGAGAATAGTAAAGAAGTAGTTAAACCAGTTTATCGATGGACTTTAACAATATGCTACAAAGTTGGAGGTTTTTGACCAGCATTTTTCAATCCCTTTATCTCAAATTCTTATGATTCATCAGAGGTGTCCCAGGATATACGGACTAAGAAGAGTTAGTGGGCAAAACTCTGGGCCCTCCACCCTCTCACACTCTTGTTCCTGCTTTTGTCAGAGAAACTCTCTTTTTATCTATGGACTTCATTGCAGAGAAAATAATAAAGAGCCATTTCTAAAATAATGAAAAATCAGTTGATAATCACTGCTATATGCAATAAGGAGCTATCAAGTATTTTAAAGGAGAATTGTATGCTGTTCTGGAGATCTGGTGGAGACTATTCAGTTTGGAAGACATAGACAAGTAAAGCAGGGACAGTACTTAGGAGGCTGCAAATATGAAAAGAGCCTTATTTAAAGGCAGCAGTTATATCGATTTTATTTTTGTTTTGAGAGAGAGCGAGAGAAATGGTGCATGTGACAAGGGGAGAGGGAAGGGGAATCTCAAGCCCACCCAACTCAGGGCTCCATCTCACAACTGTGAGATTATGACCTGAGCTGAAGTTAAGAGTTGGACACTTAACTGAATGAGCCACCCAGACACCCTTGTTGGTATAGATTTTAATAAATGCGTATAGGAAGCATTTTTATTTTTATTTATTTATTTATTAAAAAACTTTTTTTACATTTGTTTATTTTTGAGAGACAGAGTGAGACAGAGTGTGAGCGGGGGAGGGGCAGAGAGAGAAGGAGACAAAGAATCTGAAGCAGGCTCCAGGCTCCAAGCAAGCAGTCAGCACAGAGCCTGACACGGGGCTCGTGCCCACAAACTGTGAGATCATGACCTGTGCCAAAGTTGGACACTTACCGGTCTGAGCCACCCAGGCGCCCTTAGGAAGCATTTTTAAAGGAAACACTGAAAGCAACTGATGTGAATAAAAGTTGAAAGTGGAGCCAAATGACAATTCATAAAATAATTGCAAAATTTAATGCAAATAGAATAAGGAAAACAGGTTTGGAATTTGAGGAAAATAATGAGATTCATTCTGAACACATTAGGTTTGAGGTATTATCAGAACACCAGTACTCAGTAAGCAGTTGAAGACACATGTTGGAGCATGAAATAAAAGTTAGAAAATCTTCAACGGAGAGAATCCAGTTAAAGACTTAGGAACAGACAAAATCCCAGTGAGAGATAACAGAAGAAAAAATGAATAAAGACTGAACCCTAGGGAGTCAATTATTTAAGAACTCGAGAAAGACAGTAAAAAGTATAATAGAAAAATATAGAAAAATAAGGAAGAACAATCAAAGAAGCCAAATTAAAACAGTTGCCTGAGAAAAAAGTAGTCAACAGAAATAAATTCATTAGGGATGAAACAATATGAAATGATAATTCAAAAGAAGTCATTAGAAATTGGGGAGAGAAAGTCATTAGGGAGCTTTGCAAAAAGTTTCAGTAGAAAGGTGGGAAAAGAAGTCAGATTTGGTAGCAATTAACTATCCAACATTACTTGTGGGGTAAATTTACAATGCGCAAAAATTAGCTCATTTAGGTATCCTCAAAGAAATAAATGAAGTCATTAGCAAAGAAAAATTATGAAAATTTAAAATTTAAATGCACATTGAAAACAAATTCCTGAAATTTTCAGATTTAAAATTTTCTCATAAAAATAATCTCAGAATGAAATACTTAGCATACTATATATCTGGGAAAATGTACAAAGAACAGTAAACACAGTCTGATAAAACTGATAGATTATATAAAAGAAAAATATCCTTTGGGTATCTAGGAAAAGTCACTTATAAGTGTGGAAAGTCAAATTATTATTGAATATTTCAATAATAATAATAATCTTTTGCCAGAGGACAATGAAATGATACATTTAATACTCCAGGAAAGAAAATGTGAGTCATTGATTTTATATCCAACCAACTGACTTTCAAATAAAAAGACTGTTCACTTATACAAGTATTTAATGTTATTTACATGATTACTTTCTCAGGAAATATTATTTCCATACACACTTCCTGAACAATCCATTAAAGAATTGGATTAAATTGCCAAATAATAGAATAGACATTAACATAAGTACTGGTGAAGAACATAAAAAATATATCTTCCATCTGAACCAAACTAAATAATGGTTATAAAAACAAGATAAGTGCTTAATATTAATAGTTATAAAGGAGAGTAAAGTATGTCATACCTCCATGCTCTGGTAATGTAGAAAGAATATAACCATAAAAGATAAGAATAAGGTGAGGGGATCACATGACTGGTAGTATAAACTTTTTGGTTGCATAAGGTTATTGAGAGTAAAATTTATTATATATCAGATGCTGTGGGAAAAGGAGGGGAGGGGAAAAAAATGGCCAGTTGCTAATTTCCTTCTTGCCTGTAGTAGAGTACCAGTCTGCATAATGAAAGAAAAACAGAAAAGATCTTTGACTTTGATAGAGTTATTAATGCAAAAGTAAGTTTTAAAATAAAAATTTCCTAACTACAAATATAAAGATTGAGTAAATAAACCACATAAAGAAATACTGTATAAGGTGGTTAGCTAAAGCAAACATTTCAATCATATTAATAAGTGCAATCGAGCTTAACTCACCAATTAAGTAAAAAGATTTTCATGTTGCTTAACAAGTTAGATGAATTAGTAAAAGGATTCAGAAAGGACTGCTGGATTAAATATGGAATATCAAAAAATGAGACAGGGAAATATGATGTTGTGAATGCCATATAACTAGCGGAAGATTTTTTCTAATTCATCTGGAATAATCACAATCCTGAATCTTATATTCACTATCTCCTTTTTTCTTTATAGTGTAATTTTATTGCACCTATATATATATTCCTATAGAGTATAATTTTGAATTTAATTTTTAGAACTTATATAAAAATCATGCTTTATGTATTTTTAAGACTTATTTGTCACTTGTATTAATGCTAACATCTATTCATATCACAATATGTTGTTCTAATTGATTTGTTTTGCCTACTTTATAATAATCATGTGTGTGTGTCAACTTATCATCATCGTTTCGTCATTACCCCATTTAGGTTTATTCTAGGTTTTTGCTCTTGTTTTCCTTTCTCCTTTCCCTTCCCTTCCCTTCCCTTCCCAATCACCCCAAGGTTTTTGTCATTGTGAATAGTGTTACTACGGATGGATATTCCTGTACCTAGACAGAGTATGGAAATATTCTCATCTTTTTTCACATAGATAATTTTTTTCCAACTTATTGTCATTCATTTGACCCACTAATTCTGGATTATTTTGAGTTCCACATATGCACTGGTCATTGTGTGGACACTCTGTTCTGTCCCCTTAGTCTATTTCTGTCAATATATCACTAGCTTAACTACCATGGTTTATTAAGTATACTTCTCTGTTCTAGGATCTCACCCTCTCATCCACTATCCGGCATTGAATTTGAATGTTATTTCTTCTTAGTTTCCAACAATCTTTCAACATTTCTTCAGCCTTTCCTTGTCTTTTAGGATCTTGACACTTTTGAAGTATGGGTGTTAGTTTTCAAATTCTCTCAGTTTTTTTCTTACTGGACTGTGGTTATGCTTTTTTGGCCATTTTACTGCAAGAATGATGTGTTTTTCTGAGTGCATGATATCATGGTGTTCATAATAATGATATGTTTTTTACTGATCATATTACCATTGATTACTTGGTTAAGATGTATTCTGTGGGCTCCTTCTACTATAACATTACTATCTATCACTTTTTACTTAATAAATATTTTGGGGGAGATACTGTGAAATGATGCAAATCCCATTTCTCCTCAAATATTAACCAGTTAGCTTTGGCATCCACCAATAGATCCCATTGGCAGAAATTATTACTGTGATATTTACTTAATGTTGATTTTTATTTGCCTCTTTCCTTACACATTTATTAATTGGAATTCTGTTCTAAAGAAGAGCTGTCCCCTGTCTCTTAATTGAGTATGGACTTTGCATAATACTTTGAATCCACAGGCTAATCCCAATATTAGCATTATTTATTTTGATGCTCAGAGTGTTCCAGTTGGATCATTAGGTTGGTTCTTGTGTTTTTTGGCACTCATCTTTCTTTGACCACTTCCTTATTTTCTGGAACTGTGTTCATGTATTTTCCCTGACTTGTGCTGAAATNCAATCTTTCAACATTTCTTCAGCCTTTCCTTGTCTTTTAGGATCTTGACACTTTTGAAGTATGGGTGTTAGTTTTCAAATTCTTGCAGTAAAATGGCCAAAAAAGCATAACCACTTTTCCAGGAAGCCCTGGTTCTATTTGTTGGTGAAAAATATTTAGAAGCCAAGATAAAGATATGCATTTGGAGGCTGTTTTTAATTGTAAAATTATATCATATATGAAAAAGTAAGGCTCACACTCAGCAAAAAAAAAGATACTTCCACTCTTGGGGTCATCATAGGAAATGAAAATGAGAGAATAGGATTTTACACACACATTAAGACCTGTGTTCCTAGAGCAGAATGCCCACATTATTTTAAATTTTAATTCTTTTTAGTATCTTGATTAGCATACTGGATGATTTTGCCTAAGTACAGTTTGTATAATACAACTCCACCATCTATGAAATCATCAATTAGAAAAAGCTATTCTCATCTTGGCATTTCATCTTGACTCTTTCTTGCAATTGAGAAAAATTCAATGATATTAATAAAAGAAAAAATAAACATTAAAGTGGATTTTATTCAAATTTTCATAATTTCTTGTAAAGCACGGACCTCATGGACAAATAGAACTAGGAATTCCCTTGAACACTTGCAAGGTTCCTGCTTTATCTAACACAGTCTTTCTATATTGTTGGATGCAGCTTCCAAATTGCTTCTTCTTGTGAACTTAGCTTCTGACACTCCCATGCCTCATGTAGCATAGCTTACTCATCAAAAAGGGACTGACTGTCTTTACTCAGACAAATCAACAAAATCATGAAGATGGACTATTTGGCATGCTTGGACTACAGCTCTATCCCTGAACAAATCAACAATGATCAGGAGATGTAAATCTATAATTAGGATCTGTCACTAGAATCATATGGTAGAAGTCTTTCCCCAAAGGGTAGAATTTGGTCTCAGAGAATGTGTACTCAGAATAAAAACTAGTCTCTAATCTTAGGCAATAATTTAAAAGATAAATAATTCATTGTGTATGTGCGTGTGTGTGTGTGTGTGCGCACGCGCGCGCGCGTGTGTATTAGGGACTACCCTGTGTAAATGAAATTAGAAATTTGAAATCAGGAAGGCACAAAAAAGCATGATGTATCGAGAGAAAACTGTGTGAGCAAGAATATGGAGTGTTTCAGAGGATATGAGTTCACAAAGAATCTTGCATAAAAGACTTACAAGTTTGAACATTATCCTGGGGTTGGCAAGACTTTTTTATATATTTAACTTTGTCTTAACTAGGACAGCAACATTATCAATTGTACTTCGCACTTTTCAAATCACTTTGGCAGAGGTTACTGGGTGGGTCACGGGCAGAAATTCCTGTTTGGGTGAGGAATGATGAGAGTTTCACCTAGGGATAATAAAAAGGGGAAGAAAAAGTAAAATCAAGTCCTTCAAGCTTATTTTAGTAGAAGGAAAATGGTATGTCAAATAAGACAACTGCTTTTGTTTGCTACATGACTAAATGATGATTACATTATTTACAATGAGTGTGATCATCCCTCCCAGTTTTCCTGAAACATCCAAGTTTACATGTATTGTCCCAAGTCTACATGTAGTATTTAGTGACCCCTTTTGTTCTCAAGTGTGTCTTGTTTTGGAGATTAGATTATTTCTAGACAGTAAGATTACAGAAGTAAAAATGGATTTGAGGGAATAATAAATTCTTTTAAGGTATATGGAGTATGGTACATTTGTGCTACACCCAGTTGTAAATGATCATGTTAATCTGATTAAATATTCCAGTATATAGTAATTAACTTAACTATGTGGTTTAGATCAGTTGTTAAGCATCCTGAATAAGAGGTTTGGATCCAAAGTGGAAATGTTTGTTTTACTTTGTCTCATTTCTACTGACTGCATTGTTAACCCTCACCAACTATTTTGAAAATGTATAGAATTAGATGTGAGAGATCTGGGTTTGAATATATACATCAATTAGCATCAACCAAGTAACAATTCTTGGGAGAGAAACCTCACAAACTAAAGTCCTATGGTGGTGAACAGTAGTTGCTTTTGCATGTGAAGTTAAGCATGTGCAGTTAACATATTTTCTAAATCAAAACCTTAGATATTTGGTCCTAAAAAACTCTTTTGTGATTCTTCTCAATACAAAATGCAGAAAATGAAGTAGACTACTGATACTATAATATTATAATTTCTGGGGTTTTAATAATTTATATGGACTAAGGAAAAAATATGTGGGAAAAAATCACATTTTTCTGAGAGTGCAGTCACCATAAGATTTTAGGATAACTTAGGAAATATTCTGTTCCTTTTTAAAAAAATTTTTAATGTTTACTATATTTGAGAGACAGAGACAGAGAGACAGAGAGACAGAGAGTGAATGGGGCAGGGGTAGAGAGAGAGAGAGGTAAACACAGAATCTGAAGCAGGCTTTGGGCTCTGAGCTGTCAGCACAGAACCCAATGTGGGGGTTTGAAACCACAATCTGTGGGATCATGACCTGAGTCGAAGTCGGACACTTAACTGACTGAACCACCCAGGTGCCCCAGAAATATTGCTTTCTTTATTATCTTATTTGGATTAACACCTTTCATGGTAATGATACTGATATTCTTACTTTCATTTATGCTTTCACATTCCATCCTGGACATCTTCCATAGAAAATAAAGTGTAGCACATTAATTTTAAAAATTATATATTTTTTCCCTGGATTGAATTAAAAATATTTGCTTTCTCATATCCTATACATTATGTATCTCCTACATAATGTATAGGATATATGTAGGATATTATGTAGGATATACATAATATATAGGATATATACATAATGCATGTATAATATATATTTATATGTATATTAATATATGTATATTTTGGGGATGCAAAATAACAAATTAAGCCAGAATAGTATCTTGGAAAGAAATTCATTTCTTCAAATCCATTACTCAGCTTCAGGATATATTCTTAAATTTCAAAAGCTATTTACCTCATAGTTTTACAAATGCTTCTGCTGTTTCCAACACAGTATTTACAAAAAAAAAAGAAATTGTTTTGTTTTGCAAATCACCTAAGAATTTTTAAAATGCATGTAGTTAAACATTCTTTCTAATTTTTCCATGTTCCAAATCACACTCTGAAAAATCTGTTTGATTGTTTCAATGAAAAAATGACACCTTGAAAAATCACATTAAATATTCACTTGAACCTCCAAATTATTGTGACTTAAATAGTGAAGAGACATGGCATATATTTTGTTTTAGTGATATATAATAAAAATAGTAGCCTTTAAGTAGTTTTAGTTTTATAAAGAGTGACAGCAAGCTTCCCCATATGATTGATGATGAGTATCTTTGATATGGGAGTGTAAGTTTAAACTTCAAGAACCAAACCCAAGGATATGGGAAACGTTAGTCAAAGGTACTAACTTCCAGTTATAAGATGAATAATTTAATTTATAGCATAGTGTTTAAATTAATAATAATAATAATATTGTATACTTGAAAATTGCCAAGAGAGTAGATCTTAAGTGTTCTCACCACAAAATAAAAAACAAAATTATAATTTCATAAGGTAATAGATGTGTTAACTAACTTTTTGTGGTAATCATTTTGCAATATATATGTACATAAAATCATCCTATTGTAAACCATAAACTTACACAATGCCATTTGTTAATTATATCTCAATAAACCTAAGAAAAAAAAAGAGGCAACTGAACACTCAAATTATAAATAATGTACATTTGCTCATTTTTTAAAAAAAAGAAACCATGGAGAGAGGTTGTATTGATTTATTCTTTAAAAGGAATGAAATTTATAAGCTGAATCCTTTGTGGTTCTGATAAATCTGATGAGTGGGTAGTGGGCTGTCACTGAGATAAAAAGGCATTTCGGAAAAGGAAGAATCAGAAGAGAGAAAGAAAAGGCATAATAAAGCAGAGTGAGTTGGTTCACAAAAGGGAGATAGAGAAAGCATCATAAGAAAACACAGGACAGGAGGAAGGTGAAAAACCCAACAGGACAGATTTGTGTCTGGGGAGGGTAGAAAAATCAAAGTGTTGCTGAAGTGTGGTTCCTCATGATAAAGTAGTGAAAGAATCTGCTTCTCTGAAATGAAGAGAGATGCTGATTACCTTTTTAACATGGACATTACTCTTGCTAAGATGGTTAAAGAATTTCTACCTGTTGCCAACATTGGTTGCTCCAGGTAGATGATCAAATACTTGAAAACTACACTTTCCATAGAAACTAAAACATTTCCCATTATACAAAAGGCACATATATAGAACACCTTCCTTTTCTGTGGCAAGCCTTTATAATACATTATGATCCTTTTCCGTATGGAGTCTGGACACAGTCTTACCACACTTTCATTGTAGTGCTTCAGACAGCCACTGCCAACCAATGCTGGCACTTGACCAAAAATCTATTTCTTCTATCTAGTTGAATCGATTTTTAAGCTTCTGCTAATCAAAATAACATAATATCATCAAATCAAATAATATGGCTAGAAAGTCATCAAATAACACCGGGTTTGACTCCTGCCCACAATGGTTGAATCTTAGGATTTGAGTCTTCCCAAATTTTGATCTCCAACATTGCTGAAAACAGAATCAGTGGGAGAAATTTTTAAAAGCTGGGAAATTCTTAGGTTTGACATTTGGGCCTTTTGATGCTCTTTTCCTACTCTCAATCCATTTCCTAAGATGGGTATTATGGGCTGACTTCTGTTCCTCCCAAATTCATATATTGAAGCCCTTATCCCTGTTATCTCAGAACATGATTGTATTGGGGGACAGAGACTTTAAAGAACAAAATTTAAATGGGATCATTAGAATGGATCCTAATCCACTATGATTGGTGTCCTTACAAAAAGAGAATAAAGACACACAATAGAAACTGAGAGAAAATTATGTGAGGAAATAGAAAGAGGACAGAAATTATAGGCCTCAGAAAACCTGACACCTTGGTTTTAGAATTCTGGCCTCCAGAATTGTGTTATTTTCTATGGCAACTCTGCTAAACTAACACAATCAGACACATTTCCTAATTCAACACACCATCAAAAATGAGATGTTAACTGGCAGATCACCCAGTTTTTAAATAGGTTTATAGATTCTACCTCCCCCCCTCCACAACTACATTTTTAGAGGTAAAATTGTCATAAAATCAAGCCAACATTTACCCAAAATTTTGTTTATACCTGAATGAGATGGCTAGCAGATGTTTTTATTGCTGGAATCTCCTGTCAATACTATATTTTGTCATTTTGACATGTGTGTGTGTGTGTGTGTGTACACATATATATGTATGTATGTATTGGCTATATGTATATTGTGAATTAGCAAAGCATGCTTTTATCTCATTGCCTAACATATTTTTTTACAAAAATAGAAGTCCTACTAACTTTCCCTTTCATTTTATCTACATTTTCTCATTGTATTTTAATTATCTTGCTCAAGATTTTCATTGAGTCTACTTTTTATTCAATACTAGACCTACTTCTTGCTAATGAATATCTTTATTTTGAATTAGGTATCACAGTTTATTGCTTTTGATTAGTTTTGAAATCTGCCTAAGCAACTATGGTGTTATTTTTATAGTTTCTATAATTTCATATTTAACATCCATAAACTGTGCATTAGTATGTACACATCTGGTGATATAATTGCTATGTCTGTTTCTTTAGTTATACTTTTAAATGAATTAATAAGAACATTGTTTATCATTAGGTTTTGTGATTTTTTAATAGTCTCTTCCTCCCATGTCATGTCATTAGTGGAGTTCTATACAGTACAATTTTCATGCATATATCTGGATATATTTCTCCCTTTAAAATAAGAAATGTATTCTTTTGGGGCACTTGGGTGGCTCAGTCAGGTAAGTGTCAGGGTTGTGGTTTTGGATCAGGTCATGATCTCACAGTTCCTGAGTTTGAGCTCTGCATCAGGCTCTATGCTTATGGTGGCAAGTCTGCCTGGGATTCTCTCTCTCTCTCTTTGATTCTCTCCCTCTCTCTCCTCCTATCCTGTGCACTCTCTCAGAATAAATAAATAAATAAACTTAAAAAATGTATTCTTTCTAATAACTCTGTCAATAATTTTGGGAAGGGGCATCCTTATCCTTACTTTACAGATAGAAAATGTGAAGATAATGAGCTTATGTCAAATAAAGGAATTACCCTCTCAAAAATGAACACTAATATCACTTAAGAATCCTAAAGAGAAATAGTAAGTTAACAAGACATATGTGATTCAATTGGTCATATTTGTGAATCTGTAAAGATTTTTTAAAAATTATTTTTAAATTTCTTTAATGTTTTATTTATTTCTGAGAGAGAGAGAGAGAGAGAGAGAGAGAGAGAGAGCATGAGCAGGGGAGGATCAGAGAGAGAGGGAGACACAGAATCTGAAACAGGCTCCAGGCTCTGAGCTGGCTATCAGCACAGAGCCCGACAGGGGGCTTGAACCCACAAACCGTGAGATCATGACCTGAGCCGAAGTCGGAGGCTCAACCAACTGAACCACCCAGGCGCCCCTAAAATTATTAAACTCAACATGTTTAATGACATCTACTAACAAGAAGACCAACATCTAGTTTCATTTCAAATGGGAAAAGTAACCTAACAGCCAATGAGACACAGACATGTGTGCATATTTATACATTCAGATACACGTGTACAGCAATTTTTAAATTCCATTATAATCACAAACCACTCTGATTGTAACATGCTTTGGTTTTGAAACCATGCACTATGCTTGTTTACTTGCTGAATATGTGCTTAGCTTTCAAAACTCTGATCTAGTATCATCTTTTTTTTTTTAATTGGGGAGGGGCTGAAGGAGAGAGAGAATCTTAAGCAGGCTTCTCACCCAGTGCAGAGCCTGAATCAGGGCTCAATCCTACAACCATCAGATTGTGACCTGAGTCCAAATCAAGAGTTGGCTGCTCAACTGACTGAGCCACCTTGGTGGCCATAGTATCATCTTTTTATAAAGCATCTTCTGACTCTCCCTGAGCAGTGGTGACCACTTCTTTATATGTAAAGCTTTGTATTTTTGTGCATCTGATATCCTATTGCCTGCATTTATTTCATGACTGCTTTTTTTCAATAGATACTAAAAACTTTTTGAGTATAAGAATATATTAATATTTATGTCTTCAGTATTTAGGACTATGTTAAGCAAATAAGTACTCAGTAAATGTGTGTTAAATTAGAAAATAAATATGTGAGGGGCACCTGGGTGGCTCAGTAGGTTAAGCCTCTGACTTTGGCCTAGGTCATGATCTCATGGTTTGTGAGTTCGAGCCCCACATTGAGCTCTGTGCTGATAGCTCAGAGCCTGGAGCCTGCTTCAACTTCTGGGTTTCCCTCTCTGTCTGTTTCTCCCTGGTTCATGCTCTGTCTCTCAAAAAATAAATAAACAAAAAAAAACAACCCTATGTAATGCAAAGTCTTTAGATAAAAGAGCCATTTGAATATAGGTTTTTTAGGGTTCAGACGACTTGAAAAAAAATGTGTATTTGGATTGCTCAAAGAGTGAAGTCTGTTAATGCTTCTTAACTGTCAAGAAATGGAGCTGGACTGTTATACATAAGACTAATGAGTATAAAACATATGGACCACATCTCATTTTTGTGCCCCAGTGCCTACTACAGTAGCAGTGAGTGTAAATGAGTAATGGGTAAAAAGATGATTAATGTGTTCATTTATTGTTGAGAAAATAAGAACATGTGCAGCTTAGACTGAGATAATATGGGGTCTTAATATATTTTGAAATTGCTAAAAGATTATTAAATAGCAAATATAGAGTATGTATCCATTGTTGTTGTTTTAAATCAAATCTCCGATTAGTTATAAGCTAGACTGTCTTCCCTTACTCTTAGTACAATCAGTTACATATGGTGAATAAAAAAGAATGCACTTAATCAGATACTAATTATATTTTCCTAAAATAGCTAGAATTTTTTTTTGCCAGGATTCAGAGGGATGACAGCATCATGAGTAAGTTCACATAAAGGGCATCTTCCATATTTCTGATCGCTGATGATAATCTGGTTGGCTAATCAGTGTCTGTGCCCTAGCTATGTGTTCATGAGTGTTTCTTTTGCTTTGCCACATGGTACCACAGGATGCCTTTTAAAGATAGAAAATAAATAGTTTTAAGTCAAGGAAGTATAAAATGAAGTTAAAAAGAAAGAGAAAACTTTGTAATACTATTTTAGCAAATTTGCATTTCATCATTCTTTATGTGTTTCACTTTCTATATATTTCTAACTAGCAATCTCTGTTTCTGCCATCAGGAATCTGTGGAATCACAAACTCAGATTTGTGTGAAATGATAAAATTTTGCTTCCTGAATTTTAAATGCAAAATCTGGTATGTTCATTTGCATATGGGGAAATTTGTGGTTGGGGCCAACAGACATGTTTCTCTTCAATGAAGTTCAAACACATACTTAATTGTGAACATAAAAAATTAATATTTAAATAAATCAAACTGCATACTTTTTTTTACACAAATCAATTGCATTTTTGGTTATTTTCTCCGACTATTTTCTGACATTTATACTCTGTTTTAGTGAATTTGTTTCCTTGCTAACTCCCATTGGCCATGATCATTCTTCCATGAGTGGTTCTCTCACAATTTGGAACACCCCCACTTTCTTCTCTCTACTGTTCAAGTTCTCTATATTTTTGAATATTGAAAACGTGTTTTTTCTTTCCAGCCTTCCAGAAACATTTCCATTCCAATTAAATTTCTGAGCTTCTTTTCATACCTACCAACAGTCTCTTTCATACTGCCTCTTAATATCTCAAGTCTCTATAATAGTAATAAAACTCAATGACAGAGCTATGTCTGATAGTTTTATTTTTTCCTATTTCACTAAACCAAGTGGTGAGCACACAATTCATATTCAATTCAAAATATTTTTGAGCTGAAATAAATGAATCTTAAAACATGCATTTTTATAGTAGAAAAACTGTTATGAAAAGCTTTATGAAAACTGCTTTGACTGAAGTGAAATAAAACTGACATTGTAGTATAATAGGGGCTATTAAATTAGGAGCTGCCATAGTGATCACAGAAAAGGTTAATATAGAGCACACACTATATTTGTTTCTCTATTGCTAGTAACAAATTTCAAAACTTAAACCAATAAGAATCATTTATTGTTTGTCATTGTTTTGTGTTTTATATGAGTATACAGTAAAACTTTGGTTTGTGAGCGTAACTCGTTCCAGAAACTGCTTGTAATCCAAAGCACTTCTATGTCAAAGTGAATTTCCACATAAAAAATAATGGAAACTCAGATGATTCGTTCCACATCCCAAAAAATATTCATATAAAAATGATTACAGTACTGTAATATAATACAAAATAATAAAGAAAGCATAAAATATAAAGAAAAAATAAACAAATTAACCTGCTCTTACCTTTGAAAACCTTCATAGCTTGTGTGAGGGAGAGAAAAGAGAGGGTTATTGCATGGGATGACTTTCACTATCACTAATGGAATTACTGCTATCTATTAATTCAATAGAATTTTTATCTGCATGGGGGCAGTTTTGTACTCTCACATGGACATTGACTATAGTATTAGTAAACTCTTGTCATATACTGTATTCAATGTAACTGGCAATAAGGCAGCAGAAGAAAAGGTCTATATCTCCAGGCAGCCTGACACAGAATGAAGCCAAGCATTCCTCCCATCCAAGTACTAACCAGGTCCGACCCTGCTTAGCTTCCGAGATCAGATGAGATCAGGCACGTTCAGGGTGGTATGGCCGTAGACGAAGCCAAGCATTCCTAAGTTTACTCTTGTATGGAAAAGCAAAGGGCTGTCCACAGGTGCTTTGAAGTGATAAAACAAACAAACAAACAAACAAACAAACTAGTGCCAGTTGTGGGCACCTTTCAATATTCTGAAAAATTACTGATTTCTGCCAGACACCATAGCCTAAGACTGAGCACCTGAGCATAGGAGACAATCACCCACAGTCCTTCAGTGAGAGAGAGAGAGAAGAATCAATGGTTCAGTTGTGATAATGTGACATTTGGCATCACGTACTATTCATATTGCAAGACATCGCTCATTTATCAAGTTAAAATTTATTAGAAATGTTTGCTCATCTTGTGAAACACTTGCAAAAATGGGTACTCTATTTGGGTGGATCTTCTGTTCCATGTTGCAATGGCTAGGGTTGCAGTCACCTAAAAGCTGCTTTGAGCTGAGACATCCAAGATGGCTGACTTGTATATCTGACAGTTTAGCAATGACTGTTAACTGGGAATTCAGTTGAGGCCATTAATAAAGGTGCTGTAGTTCTCATCTGGGAAGCCTCTCCCTATAGCTTCAAATAGAAGAGTCACAGTCTCTATTAGTAGATGGGAGCTCTCCCTGTAGCTTGGGTTTTTCACAGAATGACAGCTGCATTCTAAATTGGAGGGTTACAAGTATGGGAAATGGAAACCACAAATCTCTTTAGGCATAGCTTCAGAAGTTACATAGCATCACTTCCACTAGATTCTGTTGGTTAAAGCAAATAATGAGGCCAGAAAAGGAGAAATAAGGAAATAGCTAGGAGAAGTGGCAAAGAATTTGCTGTAATCTTTAATTTAAAAAAATCACATCTGATTTTCAACTAAATCCTAAACATTCAACAAATGGCTATCTAGAGCTATCTAGTAAGTTAATATTTTGAAGTTTGACTTTTCAACTATTAAAAGTTAATGTAAAGGATCAAGCAGGATTTTCTATCTTGCGATGTTAAATTGTACTCAGCTGGCTAAGACATTATTTTTTATGTGAGATCTTTCAAAATTTAATGTTCTATCAGATTTGTTTAAAGCAAGTATAATTACTTTTGTTTTTATACTTGTACTATCATTTATAGAATTTTTTTTTCTTGTTCATCTTTACCTGTTCACTGAAGAAGATGAAAATCAGAGATTTACAGATTGTGCTTCCCAAATGGTGGTCCTAGACAACATGTCAATCATCAGCACATATCATGCATGAAAAGCTAGAATGGTTTTGGGTCATTGTCTATGTTTTTGTATCCAGTTTAATGGGATTTAGCTGACATCTTTTTTGTTTGTTGGTTTCCTGAATTCTTAAGGAATCCATTAAGGTGATTTAATGTTAATTACTCTGTGAGTTCCTGAAATGTAAGGGTATAATCTTAGGATAGAAATCAAGGAAAATGGAAAATACCATCAGAAGGTCTCAGTGCTGGACTGAGAACCTAATGTATTTAACTGGAGTTAACAGTACCATTATGATTTAAATGTAGAGTTTAGAGAGAAACATGTGAATAGGTAAATTATAATACTTACATAATTATAAGATATACCATTAGTTAGGGAAACTGAAAGTACACGATTAAAGCAGTTTGTAATTTGCACTACATTATTATCATAGTTTATTTCAGTTCTTTATTTTGAAATAAATTCAGACATAAAAAGTTGCAAAAATGGTCGTAGGATTCTTACATACCTGACAGTCTCCTCAAATGCTTAAGTCTTATGTAACCATCATATGATTATTTAAACCAGGAAGTTAATATTGATATGATACTGTTAAATAATTTACTGGCCTTATTTAAATGTAATTAGTTGCCCTAATATTCAATCCAAGATCACAAACTGCATTTAGTTATCATGTCTATGTAGTCTCTTTTAATCTGAGACAGTTTCTCAGATTGAAGTAATTTTTATCT
The DNA here is from genome assembly GCF_008692635.1 of Crocuta crocuta. Taxonomy (NCBI): domain Eukaryota; kingdom Metazoa; phylum Chordata; class Mammalia; order Carnivora; family Hyaenidae; genus Crocuta; species Crocuta crocuta. The sequence goes on along the minus strand of NW_027533089.1, from coordinate 55,630 downwards.
GTGGTGAGAAAGTGAGAAAAATTCCTGAAAGTCTGAGATATTACTATTTTTAGAGCATTAATATCCCCTCACGTATTAAGATCTGCAAAAACTTGTGAAATTGTGCTCAACCACTTTTCCCCCCCTGAAAACAGTTTCTTACAGATAGATAATATCTAAGGTAACTCTATTATTTCAAGGACGTGAGTTTGGCCACTAGATGACAATAGCATCCTTTTCTATCTGGCAGGATTTCTTTCAGTCTTGCCCAGTTTTGAGTTTAAAGTCTACCACCGATGGCATCTTAATCAAAGACTTTATAATATTTTAATACTAAATGGGCATGACATGCTTTGCTAGAAGACACAATATTATACAGTTCACATTGTCTTATTATCTGTTTACATTATCTATTTCCCTTACTACACTGCGAAGTACTTAAGGAAACTTGTCATTTCTTGTTTATTCTTATGTTCACAGTACCCACTACTACTGCCAATATATAGTTGTTGTCAATACATGTTTAATAAATACATATATTGGAAAATATCTCTGCTATACCTTTAAAACCAACTTTTGAATAAAATGAGCATTAATCCCTGCTGGTTACTTCATGTATACTCTATATTATTTATTGCTTGGCTTTTTAACAGAATTGAGACTTGCCTTTAAGTTTCTTCTTTACAGTCTGCTTTTGGAGTTCTCTGTTGTTCAGTTGAACTGGAAAATAATACTTAGTAATTGCCTAGTCTTAGTATTAAAGTGTCTTTTATGTATAAACCTTCTCTATATAAAAGCAATCCTCTTGGTCATCTTTCAGCTAATCTTGACAATATGATTCAGGTTAAGACCAATTAAATGTAAATGGAAGTATACGGTGGGCTTCCTGTAGAGTTTTTCCTTTTTTTGTATAGGTGTTATTTTGCTTCCTTTCTTTATCTTTATATTGAAATGAGAACATTATTACTCCTGTATAATGAGCTGCTGCAATAGGCATCTTATGATTATGGGAGAAACTCAAGAGGGAAAACAGTAGACAATAGCAAGGCTATATGCCTTTTTCAGCTACTGAAATGACAACAATTGCCAATATCTGGAATATTGGTATGTTACTTAAATAAGCCCTAGATATCTGTGCTACTGTATCAGGGCCTTGCTACTTAAAGCTTGATTCATTCCAAATGGACAAAAATTCCATTGATAATGTGGAAGGAGAAGCTGTTACTCTTTATTAGCTGGATTTTAAATTCCATGCAGCAAGTACCATGTTTATCTTTATATTAACTCTCTAGAGATTAGTAAAGCGCCTCATACATGCTAGGGACCTGAGAAATATTTAAATATTTGCTTAATAAATTTATGAGGGAATGACTTCTGTTACTTTTGTTATTCCTAGATATAGCATATTTTAAATTGAAATAGTCTCCTTTTGAGATAGCCATTCTTACTAAAAAAATTTTTAAGTGGAGTTTTCAGGAATCAATGAAAAACTCAAAAAATAATCAGAAGTAAGATTTGGTTTTTAGTTTTTTTCTGCACATGACCCTTAGGTTTGACACTTATTTTTTGATTGATATGTATTCTGATTAAACTTTTCTCAGTAAATGTAATGAATCCTTCCATCTAAGGTAATGATGAACTATACCTGATTTTGTGGCTGAATCCATGACTATTGTAAACACCCAAACTATCTGGAGTTATTAAGTATTCCACTTCTTTTTTTTTTTCTATTTTTTAAATACTTTATTGTCAAATTAGTTTCCATATAACACCCACTGTTCATCCCCACAAGTGCCCTCCTCCATGCTCATCACTCCCCTTCCCCTCTCCCCCACCCCCATCAGTCCTGTTTGTTCTCAGCATTCAAGAGTCTCTCATGGTTTGCCTCCCTCCCTCTCCCCCACTATTTTTCCCCCCTTCTTCTCCCCCACGGTCTTCCGTTAAGTTCCTCCTAATTCTCCTATACGTGTAAACATATGGTATCTGTCCTTCTTTACCGGACTTATTTTCTTGAGGGTGACTGGAGAAGTTTCTCCTGTTGTTTTCTTTATAGAAAAGCTTGGTACCTGAGAGGTTAATAAAGGAAGCAGAGATGGGAATATTTCTGATAGACATTACTCTGAGATGTGTTAGGGAAATTGAAGAAGCAGTAGAAAATAAAATACTAGGAGGAGTATTTATTATTAATTATATTTTTCTTTTATTCTTTCAATATACATTGATTATATGAAATCCATTTGACTTCTTCCAGTGTCAGTAAGTCACAGTGCCTTTTAAGAGACTGGGCAATACAAAGCTGCCACTGGGTCAAGATCCACCCCCTCATCCCTAAAACAGAGAGCTAAGGTGCACATAACAATGGAAACTTAGAACCATCTCAATAGCATTCTAGTTGTTATTCAGTGTTAGTAAAACCAAAGTACAGAGAGATGTGGGGAGGCTAAGAAAATGAGGCAAACATAAACCAGGGAACAAAGCTGTTGTAAAAAATAACACATGAGATATGAGGTCATGGAATAGGAGGTCACAAAGATAGTTCATGAATTGGTGGTGGACAGAAATAACATTTGAACTGCTTGATGGGACTTTTTATCTCATCACCTCTGATTTTTAAAGGGTATTTAAACCATCTCTTTGCATTTAGAGTGAATGTAAGTAAAAGCTTTTCTTTCTCTTTTTAGATAAATAAATTGCTTCAAAATAAAACATCATGAAGATCTTTCCCAGAATTTGTCGTCCTGTTAGTAAAATTTAATAGTTTATTTTTTAATTAATAAACTTTAACTTTTAGAGCTGTTTTACTGTTTTAAGTTTACGGAAAATCAAAACACAGGATTCTCATATAACTTCTCATCCATACATGCACAGTTTCCACTATTATTAACATCTTGCGTTAGTGTGGTACATTTATTACAATTGATGTACCAGTATGGTACTTTATTAACTTTATTAACTAAAGTTCACCATTAATACTAAGGTTCACTTTTTGTGTTGTACCTCCTGTGAGTTTTGACAAATGCATAATGACATGTATTCACTATTACTTTATCATATGGCATAGTTTCATGCCCTAAAAATCTCTTGTATTCCTTCTATTCATCCCTCTCCACCAATTCCTCCAAAACCCTGGCAACCACTGACTTTTTTGCTGTCCTTATAGTTTTGCCTGCCTTAGAATGTCATACAGTTGGAACCATACAGTACAATACAGTACACAGGCTTTGCGGATTGGCTTCTTTCACTTAGCAGTATGCATTTAAGTTTCCTTCGTGTCTTTTTATGTCTTGAAAGCTCTTTTCTTTTTTTTCTGATGCTGAATTCTATTACATTGTCTGGATGTACCACAGTTTATCCATTAACCTACTGAAGGACATCTTTGATTGCTTCCAAGTTTATTCAATTATGAATAAAGTTATAAACATAGTGTGAAAGTTTTTGTGTCAACATATGTTTTGAAACTCTTTGGATAAATGCTAAAGACTAATTGCTGGATCATACAGCAAAAGTATATTTAGTTTTCTAAGAAACTGCCAAACTGTCTTCCAAGTGGCTATGCCATCTTGCATTCCCACCAGCACTGAAAAGAGAGTTTCTGTGTTCTACAGTCTGGCCAGCATTTGGTGCTGTCAGTGTTTTGGATTTTAGCCATTCTATTAGATGTGGAGTGTTATCTCATTGTTGTTTTAATTTGCAGTTCCCTGATGCCATATGATGTTGAATGTCTTAACATATGTCTATTTTCTATCTATCTGTCTTTGATGAGAGATCTGTTTAGAACTTTTGACCACTTTCTTTGGGTTGTTTGCCTTCTTATTTTTGAGTTTTAAGAGATCTTTATGTATTTTGGGTACCAATGCTTTATCAACTATGCCTCTGCAAATATTTTCTCCCCATATGTGTTTTGTCTTTCTGCTCTCTTAACAATAATTTTTTTTAAGAAAATACATTTGAAAACTAACAACAATTTTAAGTTGTATTTATAATTTGTTCTCCGCAGCAATAAAACATTATGTGACTATATTTAGATGACTAAGGAAATTTAATAAATAATGTTAAATAATCCCCAACTATTTCTGTGAAAATTATCTTCCATTATTTGAAATAATTTCTGAAAAAATGTGTTTAGTGTTTAGTGGTAATGATGGCTATTGGTGATTTTGATTAATGAAGGTAGAAGAAATAAGATGCTTTTAGGTTTTATTAGAATATAATGTTGCCATAATTAACAAATTGTTTATAACTATGAGCTCTTGTTTCTAAATATGTACACAGTAAACAGAGGCTTGTAACTTTTCATAGTGTTACAGATGAGAGTGAATTTCATGAACTAGTTATTTGTAAATGACCCATAAATTATTTAAAAAATAAGAAATTTGACAATGTAAAAAAAGTTAATTTAACTTAATTTATACTAACTGGCCAAATTGTAGGTTGATTTTTATCAAGTAACTGAAAATAGAGCTATATTAGGCAGGATTCTGGATTATAAGCAAACTAACTCTGGCTGATTTGTGCAAAGTAAACAAAATTATTATAACATGCTCATAGCTCAGTGTGGCAGAGATGGATAGTTATTAACAGATTTTGTACTTCCAATTCTGTTGAGTAGAGTTGTTACTGAGAAATCTCTGCAAGCTGTAGACTGTGCCTTCCCTCACCCGTGAATCCATACAGGTCTGGTGTCTGGGTCTCATTAAAAATGTGAGTATAAGTGATTTGTGTCACTTCCATGGAAAAGCTTTAAAATTGGAGTAATTTCTTCAGTCTATCATTCTCAATCTCTCTCTCTCTTTCTTTAACTGGAGATACTGACAAGGTCCTACAATGTCATAGAGCATCGAGAAAGAGACAGTCTGAACTGTCTACTGAGTAGAACACCTTCAAAGACAATTGAGTTAATAAGAAATGAACTTCTATGTTTTAAGCCACTAATGTTTTGAGTGATTTATTAAAGCACCCACAAGTTACCTTAACTGATATAAACACAAATGATCAGGCTTGGAAAATTGGCAGCAATAATGGAAAAATAAAAGTAAAAACTACAGTTAAACCTCACCACTAAATCAGTTGGGTAAGATATTTCTGTTTTCACAGCTGAACACTGGAAATTGTAATTGGCATTGGCATTGGCATTGGACACTGGGTACTGCTGCTGGCTGTGCTGCTACTGGCACCCAAAGATATTTAAACTTGCTGCAATCTCTGCAGCTACACTAGAATTTGTTTTCCATTACTGTACAATTAATTTCTGACTCAAAGTCACAAGTGAAATTGGATTAGCTTATGTCACAGAAAGGTGTTCAGGCTGCAATGTTGGGTGCTGGAAGGTACTAGAAAAATGAGTGTCTGCCCTTTTTGGACCTTGTAGTGGAAGACAATCAACTAGACTCCTCTGCTAAACAGTCATCTGTTTATTGGAAGACTATTTGTATATGAAACTAGCATTTAACATACTAATTTTGAGAATTGTATTAGTTACCTATTACTGTATAACAAATTAATCCCAGATACGAATAACTAAAAGAATAAATATCTAGTATCTCACAGTTTCTCTGAGTTAGGGATCCATGAACAATATAGATGAGTGGGTATATCTCACCATCTCTCATGAGAGACCTGATAGGGACTGTGGAATCTGTTGACTGGGCACCTGCTGGAAGTTCTGCTTATAAGATGGCTCACTCACATGGCCATTGGCAGGAAACATCAATTCCCTGTAACAGAGACCTCTTCATAGGACTACTGTGTGTTCTTATGACATAGCAGCTGACTTCCCCCTGACTGAGTGATCCAAGAGACAGTAAGAGAGGCAGATGCCACAATTTTCATTCTGATTTAGCCTCATAAGTCATACACCATCACGTCTGTCACATTTTATAGGTCACACGGGCCAATTGTGCATGGTGCAGTGTGGGAGAGGGCTGTCCAATGGTGGAAATATCAGGAGGTGGGATTATTGGGGACCACTCTGGAGAGTGGCCACCACAGAAATAGTGAGATTTATTTTGTTACTATACCTCTCAATTTCCATTACAGAGTTTTAATTCTGGATCTGTAAGTTTCAAATAAAAAGAGGTTATTTTATTGACCCAGGTACTACCAAATACTGTTCTAGGTTTAACTTGTTAATTGATATCTCTACCAATATCTGTGGTTCCAGTCCATTTTATGGGGAGAATTAACTTGTTTTCATCTCTCAGAAATGACTACCAATAACATTATTGATAATTTCTATACCTTCATATTCATGTGGCAGTATTAAGCAAATGGGATGGTAAGAATAAAGAGATGAGTTGAAAAGAGAACTTGTCTGAATAACAATTTAAGCATATTACTTAGATGCCAATGGCTGAGGGAGGAAAAATGTAGAACTACACTGAGAAGCTACAGGAAATAATAAACATTCAGAACCTGGTGATTACTTACTTCCCCTTGCCTGAAGAAAATATGTATGCTGGGAAAATGCCAGCAAAGAAAGACTATGTGGTCCAAGCAGAGTGGACAAGAGAAAGTATGGAATGACATAAGTGATGGTAGTGACTAAGGGGCCAAATCATGTAGCATTTTATAGGCAATTATAAACACATTGGCTTTACGTGAAGATTTTAAAGGGATTTGAGTAAATTGAAAACATTTTTAAAAGACTTTAAGGGGTAAGGTTGAATGCAGAGAAATAGAATAAGAGGATAATGCAATAATAGAAACAAGATGAGATGGCTGCTTATCAAATATTAGATATGTTGTGATGGTAAAGTTAACATAATTTGCTCTGACTTGTATGTCAAGAGATAAGTCATGACATCAAGATGTTTGGCTTGAGATTCTGATTTTAGGAAAAACTGTTTTTTGTTTTTTGTTTTTTTTTGTTAATAGCAGTAAGAATTGAGAGATTGGTTTTAAATCTGTTATGCTTTTAGGTGCTAACCACCCACAGAAAAGTTGTTAGACAATTTGATATACTAATCCTGGGCATTCTTAGGTTTACAGGTTTTGGAAAAGGATGAAAAATCAGAGAGGAGACTGGGAAAGAGTCTGGGAAAGAGATAGGAGAACTGAGACAGAGCAGTGTGTTAAAAGCCAATTGTAGAAAGTGAGTTAAGAGAATGGAATGATCAAATTGTACTAAAGGGTTGAGTATGGTGAGAACCAAACAGTGAGTACTGGGCTTAGTCACATCATTGTCACTAGTGACCTTGATAAGTTTTGTTTTAGATGAGTAGAGACTATAATCCTACCAGAGTGAGATCAAGGAAAATGGAAGCGAAAAATAAGAAGTAGCTAGAAATGATGCTACAAAGGAGATTAAGAAAAAGAACAATATCTGTAGAGGAATTTGGGGTCAAGGTCAAAGTTTTTGTTTGTTTCCTCAAGTGGAAGAACCCTAAGGTCATATAAAAGTGTCTGGTGCCTAACAAATTTATAGAGTTGAGACTATTCTTGCTATGCTTTTCATAGAAGAATAGCTTATACATAATTGAATATTCATTTCAAATGGCTGAGATAAAATGGAAGATAAAGATTGATATTGTTGAAAAATCATAGGAAATCTGCAGCATCTCTACTTCCTTAGAAAACTCAGAAATACACAATATTTGGTTAAACATTTTTTCTGAGGTTATGTATTTACTTTGAGAGAGTGTGCATGCACACAAAAGTGGGGGAGGGGAAGAGAGAAAGGGAGAGAGAGATTACCAAGCAAGCTCCAAGCCATTAGTGCAGAGCCCGATGTGGGGCTTTATTCCACAAACCATGAGATCATGATCTGAGCTGAAATCAGATCAGACACTTCACTGAGACACCCCAGCGCCCCAAACATTTTTAAAGACAAGTCTTTAAAGTTTCAAAGTTTTCTTCATGTCAAGCAAAACTGTTCTTTCAGGGACCAGTAATTAGAGGGTGAAGCAAATTCAATTGGCTTCTGACAGAGTTTCTCAATCTGTGAGTGTTTTGAGCAAGTGGTCCACAAATAAGCATTCTATTATTTTCAGAACAATATATGAGTGCATTGCACTTTTAGTATATGCTGTAAGTGAAGACTTAAAGATATCCTCCAGTTAGAAAATTAGGAATCACAACTTAGGGCCATAAAATATGCATATTTTCCCATTGGTGGGTTCCTGATTAATTTTTAAATTCATACAACCACACTCCTTGAGTTTCTATTTTATATAAAGCAATGCACACAAAAAAATATATTAACCCTAAACAATTATAATTTGCATATTGTGGATTAACATAGGCGTTTAAAGTTACTTGAATAGAGTTTTATTAGAATCTGATAACTATTTTCTGCAGGAGACAACTTAGTTTAGAGCCTATCTTAACGTACATAGCAATTACTTTTTCATCGGTTAGAAGTCAACAATGTACACACTTTCTCATCTGCATTATATTGGTTTTGGAGTCACTGATAGCAACACGATGTCCTGATTAGGAAAATTCCAGTGTTTACTGTGGAGGTAACTGGCAAAGTAAGGTAAAGGCATTCTTTATCTGAAAAAAATACATGCATGTTAGCTTTTGTCTCACCCAATAGAATAATGAGAAATAGATTAGTTCCCTTCTCTTTGTTTCCACAGCTTTATAACTGTTTACCTACATATAATACAAAGGAGATTACTTTGTGATTACATGGAAGGTGATTCATGTTATTTGGGGGATTACATTATATTTTTAGGATTATATCATATTATATTTTATTGTGAAAATTTACACAGTAATATTATGGAGTAATAAAGAATGATTATCTCTCAAAGAAATAAACAAAATAAACATTGATCTAATTCCCTGAAAATACTTAATAACAAATATTATGATTTATATAGGGAGATTAGTGATTCCTACATTTAATTTATTCTTTAACTCACTATAAACTGGACCCTTAGTATCACAGTACCTAAACAGCTTTTAGTAAAAAGTTGTCAATGACTTCTAAAATCTGTCTCTTTCTCTTTGTTTTTAGTTTCATTTTTAAATCTAGGGAATCTGGCACTTTACATTTTCCTACACAACTCTTCCTTCTCGGGAGCTTCTCCTCTCCTGGCTTCTGTGACACTGCCACTTCAGTTTCTCCTACATTTCTGAGTCCTCTCTCTCTGTTTTCTTTTTTTTTTTTTAATTTATTCTTTATCTGTTTGCAATTTGTCTGTACCCTTTCTTATCCTGATCTTTAGATATTTTAATTCTACAGGTGTTTGCATTCAGCTGATGTCTTTTCTTTTCTCTTTTTTTCATTTTTTAAAGGCTACCAGTGTTTCCTAGCCCTGACTTCACATTATCATCACCCGGGGAGATTTTATAAAATCGAATCACTAGTTCCCATCCATGCAGATATTATTTCAAAATTTCTGGGGTACATCCTGGGCATTTTTATTTATTTAAATTTCCCTAGGTAATTTTAAAGTGTAGCCAGATTTGAGAGCCAGTGCTATTTACATTCTCCTGGCGTGATCTCATCCACTCATAAGGCTTCAACCACCTACTCTACACAGAAGATCTATAAATATGTATCAGCAGCTCTAGTTTGTCTCCTGAGCCATAGGCTTGTTATAGATAATTGCTCAGTTTGGATTCCTTCCTTCCTTCACTCACTGAATGTTTTTGAGTGTTACCAAGTGCTTGACACTCTGCTAGATGTGGGGATTCAGAAATGAGCTAGATATTGTTCCCCTCAGGGAATGTGAGGTTGTATGGCATAAAGACAACTAAATAATATGTTGTCATAACCAAGACAGAGATAACAGGAGGAGAACACAAGATCTACATGTGACCCAGATTAGGAGACATTTAGAATTCTCAGAAATTTGTGTCTCAGGTATATACAAAAGTTAAAATACGTCTTAAAATGGGAATATATTTTCCAGCTATAAAAGACATGGTGATATGGGGAAAGACAGGGTTATTCACAGGAATAGGGGCAAGGAAAACTGAGATATAGTTGGGGAAGTATACATACAGGCTTCTCCCGCAGAACTTTTTTCCCTTAATGATTTCGAAGTAAAATACATCTGTTTATTTTTATATCCAAACTTCATAGAACAAACTACCTTTCAGTTAAAGGGTCTTGGTCAAGGTTTATATGGGTCTTGGTCAAGGTTTATATAAGAAAAATTTGTATATATGCCCTCAAAAGCAAAATACTGTGTGGGAAGCGTCCAGTTAAATTCCAAAACACAGTTGGTAAAATGTCAGACTCATGTGCAGATATTTTAAAAACCATATTGAATCTCAACAATGGAAACATGTACATCTCCACTGTGCTAGTCCTGAGAGGCATTGCACTCTCATATCCAATCTGTGACATTCTCTGTTACTGTGTACTTTGTCCTTGTCCTGAATGTGTTTCAACTCCTTCTTTCATATTCAGCTTTCATTTTTGGTTAGAGTTGTATAATGAGTCTCAAAAAAATTTTTTTTTAAAGTTAAAAGAAAATTCATGGAGAGGGTGGCAAGAGACATGACAAAAGGGATTAAAATGGGAGCAGTACAGTGCCTTACAAAGGAAATTGCTAACGGGAATATGAACAAAGCTGCATTTTGCAATCCTTTCATGCTAGAGCACCAATACCACCTACCCTGAAGTCCTGTGAAGCCATCTTGCTGTAGAGTTCTTTCAGATACACCCCAAAATAATGGAGACTCTCCGTTCCTCTAAGTCTCATAATTTGTCAGAAACTTTACTTTTATCAGTCATCTATTCAGTATCATAGCCTTTTTGTTTTCTTGAGAGAGAGAGAGAGAGTGGGTATGTACGTGCATGTGGGGGAGGAGCAGAGGGAGCGAAAATCTTAAGCAGGCTCCATACTCAGCAGGGAGCCCCCTCTGAGGCTTGATCTCAATCCTATGATCTTAACATAACTGAGCCAAAATCAGGACTGTACGCTCAACCGACTGAGCCACCCAGGTGCCCCTCATAACCATCTTTACACAACTTTATTGCATTATAACTCACATATCATGCAATTAATCCACCTATGGTATACAATTAAATTGTTAGTATACTATCAGAAGTGTACAACCATTCACCACAATCAATTTTAGAACATGTCCATTACCCCAAAAAGAAAACCATATCACTTAGCCCTCAGCCCCTAAGCCCTTCTCCCTTCAAGCTTAGGGAACCAATAATTTACTTTCGATCTCTATAGATTTGTTCTAGACATTTTATATAAATGGAATTATATAATATGTGGTCCTTTGTGATTGATTTCTTTTCACTTACCATGTTTTCAAGGTTCATGCATGTTGTCACATGCATCTATATATATTTTTTTATATCAAAAATTTACCTTTAGTGATTATAACTATTTCAGTAAAATCAATTTCCATGAGAATCAAATTAGTTTATTTTATTATGGTAAAATGCGCATAAAATTTAAACCATTTTAAAGTGTGCATTTCAGTGGCATTAAGTACATTCACGGTGTTGTGCACCCTTCACCACTGTCTAGTTCCAGAACTTTTCATTACCCCACGCGAATACACGTTACATAGCTACCCCAATTCCCTTCTGCTATAGTCCCTGGGAATTACTGATCTGCTTTCTGTCTCAATGGATTTGTCTATTCTGGATATTTCATATAAATGGAAACATACACTATGTAGTATTTTTTTTTTAAGTTGAGTTTATGTAGTTAAGGACATTATTCTGAGCTGGGTCCTGTGGCACAGTACTGCATTGGTATTTGTGAATGGGCAAAAGAGGATCTGTAGAAAACTTTTCATTGTGCAAATTGGTTTTTAATGGTAAAACAAATGCTTATTGAACCTGTATTATGTGCCAGTGTTAGATTTAAGTACTTTACATAATATTTTTTCTATCTTTATTCATTTTGCTAAACAAAATGAATACATTTAAGTGGTACGACTTGATGTTTTGATACATGTGTATGTGGTGAAGCAATCCCCACAATCAATCTAATTAACATATCCATTATCTCACATGGTTACCATCTTTTTTGTGTGTATGTGTAGTAAAACACTAAATATCTGCGTTTTTTGCAAATTCACAAGTATGCAATTACAGTATTGTTAGCTCTATTCACATTGATGCTCATTAGATATCCAGAATTTATTAATCTTGCATAATGGATACAAAGGATATCTTTGTGTCCTTTGACCAACATTTCCCCATTTCCTCTTCTCCCCCACCACTGGCAACCACAGTTCTACTATTTACTCCTATGAGTTTGACTATTTTAGATTCCACATGTAAGAGAGATTGTACAGTATTTGTCTTTTTGTGGCTTATTTCATTTATCATAATATCCTATAGATTCAGTCACATTGTCACAAATGTCTGAATTCCCTTTTTTTAAAGGTTGAATAATATTTTATGTCTGCCTAAATATTTTATTGTACCATGAGCATACCATAAGTACTGTAACATGAATATATACTGTCCCTAAGTATACCATGTTTACTTTATCCATTCAGCAGTTGATAAATATTTGGATTGTTTCTATCTTTTGGCCATTATGAATGTTGCTGTTATAAATTCCAATGTGTAGTGCATTGATTTTTGACAAAGGTGTCAAGACCATTCAGTGGGAAAAGAATACTCACCTCAACAAATGATGATGGGACAACTATATACCTACTTTCAAAAGAATAAACTTAGACCTGTTCTTCACACAATATAGAAAATTAACTCAAAATGGATGAAAGACCTGAACTAAGAGTTAAAAGTAGCAAACTCTTAGATATAAGCCTTCATAACCTTGGATTAGACAAAGATTTCTTAAATATAACACCAAAACCACAAGCTACACAAGAAAATATAGATAATCCAGGCTACTAAATCAAAATTAAAAGTTCCTGGCTAAAAGAGCATAATCAAAAAAATGAAAAGGTAATCCACAGTAAGGGAGAAATATTTTGCAAATCCTTCAGCTGATAACGCTTTAGTACTCATAATATATAAACAATTCTTATAAGTCAGCAATAAACAAACAAATAAACCAATTTAAAAATGAGCAAGATACTTAAATAGACATGTCTCCAAAAAAGATATACAAACAGCCAACAAGCAACATGAAAAAATGCCCAACATTGTTAGTCATCAGAGAAACTAATATCTTACAATGAGATAATTCTTTACACGTATTAAGAAGTCTAGATAAAAAAAAGTAAAAGGAAATTAACAAATTTTAACAGGCTATAGAGAAATTAGAACCCTCATCTACTGCTGTTGGGAATGTAAAATGGTACGACCTCTATGGAAAACAGTTTGATAATTTCTCAAAATGTCAAAGATTGGGTTACTACATGACCCAGCAATTCCACTATTAGGAATTGCTACCAGTGTATCCAAGATACTTGAAAACATATGTTCATACAGAAATCAGCACTATAAACTTTCACAATCAGTGATAAACTTTGCCTGCTTCAAACCTACTCTGTTCTTCCTCCTTACCTTTACGCAAACTTCAATTCTCTTTCTCACTTGAGGCCAAAATTTCATTTTGTAGAATTATTTTGATTTTTTATTGAGCATTTAGAGTTTTTGTCTAACAAGAATTATATTCATTTATTTGTGTGTGTTTTTACCTTTCTATATTATAAATGTTAATACTTATGGCCTAACAGGCAAACAGTGTATGTTACTACATAAAAGTTAACTGCTTGTTAACAAACATATTGATTGTTTAGCGATGAAATAGAGATATTTTCAGCATTGTGCATCCCAACATTATCAGCTGTTATAAATCTAAGCTTTTAAATATGTTTTATTTACATTTTTCAGAAGTTGGTTAGGAGTTGTAGCTTGATAACGCTTGGTAAGTTTTTCCATTGGGAAATGGGGTCCCAGTTGGCATTTTCATACACTGTCTGATTTGAAGGAAAGCATTACAGATGTTACCTGGAGAAAGCAATCATCTTTCCTTGATCATGCCCAGATAACAGAACTTCATGGTGGTAGCCTGTTCAGAGAATATACAGGCAGGTTTTAGATCATAATGATTTGTGTGCACCATGATAAAAACTGTTGTGTGAAGAGAGTTTTGCAATATCTTCAAATAATCTTAGTGATATGAATTTATTTAAGCTTAGAAAATTTGTTTTTCTCTCAATGTTGGAATAGGATCAAAGGAGCAGTACTGGAGGCAATAGGGAAGGCTAAAAGGCTGCAGCAGGGATCCATGCAAAGAAATTCTGCGAAATTTTACAGAAGCACTGAAAAAGGATGCAAAGAAAATAATGGATTTTAGGGCTATTAAGGACATAGATTCAAATGTTCAGGAGGCCAACAAAAGGCAGTGGTGAGCATAAAATATTAGTGTCCAAATTGGGATAATTTTCAAAGTGAAAGAGGCCACTATTATTAGTTATATTGGGCAAACACACATCAACTCTGTGTCCTGAGGGAAACTGAGACCTGGGTCCTGTCTTGCGCTGTGTCACAGAGAACAATAAGAGAAACGTTTCACTAGAGCATGTATGTGTCTGGCACTGTGGTTAAGTATATTTCATAGATCTTATCACATAAATACCAGTCCCATATAGTTAAATTATATTCTTATGCCCAGTTTACAGATGATAAAACTGAGATCAGACAGATTTAAAAACTTTCTTTACTACAGCAATAACATCTGTACCAAATTCATAGAGCAGCTGTTTGAGGATCTGAAAACTAAAGGTAGCAGGTTGGGCCAGGAAGGTGGAGACAGTGGGGAAGAAGACCAGAATTCAGATCCTGAGGTAGGTAGTATACTTTTGTTTTCACTTTACTTTGGCATTCTCTAGCCTAAGCTCAAGGTAATCCAAAGCACAGATGTAGAGACTAGAGTGTTGGCAGGGAAAGATCCAGAAAAGCACTCTAGTTCTGGCTTGAGGAGCCTGGGAAATCCCTATTTTTTCCATTCTTTTTTTTAATTTCAGTTTTCTCATATCTCTTGCTCCAAGCTATACTGTGGTACCACCCCTGTCAGTAGGAGTCCTGAGGAGCCATAATTCTGAGGACAGAATCTTCTTTTCTGATCAGTGGAACTGTGGCCCCAAGAGGGTGCGGTGAACCCCTATTAGTTTTTTTCTGCTCTACCCTTCTGCTGCGTGGTCCCAGATGTAAATCAAGTCACAGAAAGGCACAACAGAGGAGGTACTAAAGCTGTGTCTTTCTGATTGGAATAATGAAAAGAGGAGTCCTAGAAACAGAAAGTACTTGATAGATTGCAGAGAGGGGGTTCCCTGGGGAAAGCAAACCCCACAAAGTTGTGTGTGAAGTCCTGGACTCATCTTTGGGCTTCACATGCATAACTCTGATCTCGGTAGAGTATCAAAGACTTGGAGACCTGGACGAACAGGCCACCAACTCAATTCATAAGTAGAGTTTATGTGGAGGAGATGCAAATAGTCCCTCAAAGACTGAAGTGATACTGGAACCACAGTCCAGAGATGTTTGGAACTTGTGGTCTGAGACGCTTTTTATTTTAGGAGAAAAGAAAAATTCTAGTTAGAAGATAAAATGGGGTCTCAGTTCTGTAAAGTACTAGACCAGAGACAAGCCTGAGCTAAGCGTATAAATCAACTTAAGTAACTAAATTAGTTGCCCTTTTTAGGACAAAAAAAAGAGATTTATACTTATACCTACCTTCCAAAATAAACCAGCAATTGTAGCACTGTTAGAAATGGGTTTAAGTAGGAATGAAACAAAACAACACATCATGCCTGATCTGTTGATTTTTTTCTTAGATATTTGGAATATGAAATACCATTAAAAATTAAAATCTTAGAACATAAATGCATTTTAAAATGATAGGTCAGGGGTACCTGGGTGGTACAATCAGTTAAGCACCTAACTCTTGATCTCAGCTCAGGTCATCAACTCATAGTTTGGGAGTTTGAGCCCCACATTGGGCTCTGTGCTGATGGTGCTGAGCCTGCTTGGGATTCTATCTCTTCTCCTCTCTGCCCTTCCCCACCTGTGATCTCTCACTCTCAGAATACATACATATTAAAAAAAAGTTATGTGCCATATTAACTGTATTAAACACAATCCTAGAGGTTTGTGCTTTTGTATAAAAAACATACCTGCAAAGGTATAAAACATGTTTACAACATAGATATATACTTTTAAAAATAAATCTTTGCTTATGAGTTATATTTTATTTAAGTGCAAATAAATGGTTACTAATTAATGATGATCAATTTTCTATTTTTTCTAGGAAAATATTTGACAAAACACTAGATAATAATTTATGAACTGAATGATTTCCCAAGGAGAATAGTTATTTATTCATGAGTAATAAAACACACAAATTATTTCTGGCATACTAGAATAGAGCTTAATTTTGAACTTCAGGTAGAGACTAATAATTTTTCCTTATGAATCTAATTATGAGTGTCATTTCAAAAGTTATTTTTACTTCTGCTTCAGCTTAGTGACATTTTAAATTTCTAATAATTGGAGTATATTTAAAGATTCCAAAGGTAAACAAGATATAGGTTTAACCTTTCTTATTTCATAAATTAAGAATATATTTTCCTGATCCCTTTCCTCACATTTACCAAAGATGAAAAGGGAACACAATGATAATCAGTGGGAAATTAAATAAAATTGTCTTATTTGTCTTATTCTGGTGCCTTTTTTGGTGGGGTATATTTTAATACTGCTTTAGTGTCTTTAACTGAAGTGTTTTTTTTTTTATTTTTTTAAGTTTATTTATTTTGACAGAGGGGGAGAGGGAGATTTTATTCACACACAAATGAGGGAGGGCAGAGAGAGATCTCAAGCAGACTCTGCCCATAAACTGTGAGATCATAACCTGAGCCGAAATCAAGAGTCAGGCATTTAATAGACTGAGCCACCCAGGATCCCCTTAACTGAAGTTTTTTAACCTAGCCAAATTTACTATTTCTTTTGTGTTAATTGATGATATTGCTTACTTAAAAAAAAACAAACCTGTCTTTATACTTTAAAATGCTTAAATTCATACAACTGTTGTATTCTAAACATAACTGTATCTGTAGATATATCTTTTTCCGCTACTAATCATTCATTAATCAGTCTCTCTGCTTAATTTTAGTCTTGTAAGTAGTTTGCCAATTTTATGTCTTTTCAAAGTCTTTGTTTATTCTTTGTTCAACTTAATGTGTGACTTTACCCTATTATTTTTTCCTCACCATTAAAATTTTTTTTAAATTTATTCATAAGAGAGACAGAGACAGAGCATGTGGGGCGAGGACCACAGAGAGAGGGAGACACAGAATGTGAAGCAGGCTCCAGGCTCTGAGATGTCAGCACAGAGCCCGATGCGGGGCTCGAACCCACCACCCGTGAGATCATGACCTGAGCCGAAGTCGGTCACTTAACCAACTGAGCCAACCAGGCGCCCCTCCTCACCATTTTTTAATAAATTATTTTCTCACTGTTGCTTTTTGAATCCTGTATCTTCCTTCTGGCTTCATTTTTTCTTATTACTGAAAGGATGATTGTGAGTGTGAATGTCTCATAATGTTTATTTTGCATGTACTCTTAATGATAATTTTACAGTACATATAATTTTATTATTACAATTCTATTCTCCTAGTACTTTTCTCATGGTGTCTACCTTTATTTTCTGATGATTTTGGGTGTTTTCTTTCATTCTTCACATTCAGCAGTTTCTCTAAGATGTGTTTAAATACTGAAAAATAAATCTCCTCTACATCCTGTTGATTTTTCACCTCATGAAATTTTTCAAAATGTGGAATCTTTCCCTGGTGGATTCTAAGAAGTGAACACACACCACATATAAGCACTGTCATCTCATCAAATATCATTTGTCTCTGCTTCTTCGTTAGGGTATGTTGGAACTTTATGCTCCATGTTCCATGTTTCTTAGTTTCTCTTCGTTATCATTCATTATTTAACTTTTCTGCAATGCATTTTTAAAAAGATTTTATTTTTCAGTAATCTCAACATCCAATGTGGGTCTCGAACTCATAACTGCTATCAAGAATCACATGCTGTACTGACTGAGCCAGACAGTCCTCTCTCTGCAATGCAGTTTTACAGATTTTATCCATTATATTACAATCAGTTAATTCTTCTTCAGCTATTCCCAGTTGTTAAATTCTCCTTTAGTTGTATCAAGTCTATCCCATGCATTAGCATTTTTGCTGTAGTTTTACATTTCCGAGTTTTTATTTAAAAAATGCTTTCTTTTTAGTTTCATAACTGCCCATTAGGAATTCTCTTTCTCCTTCCCTCTCTCTCTGCCCCCTCCCTATATGCTCTCTCTCTCTCAAAATAAATAAATAAACTTTAAAACCCCCCACAATACAACTATCAAAATCAGAAAACTAACTCTAAAGCATTACTACATCTAATCTTCAAACCCCACTCAAATTTTGTCAGTTATCCCAATAATGTCACTGATAGCAAAAGGATCAGGCTATTTAGATATCAGGTCTTTATAGTCTCCGTCAGAAATGGTTTCTCAGTTTTCCTTTGGCCTCCATGACTTTGAACTTTGAAAATACAGATCAGTTATTTTGATGAATGCCCCTCCATTTGGTTTGCCTCATACTTTCTCATAACTAGATTTACATTGTGCTCCACCACCAAAAATATTAGAGAGCGATGCGTGTTCTTTTTGCATTCTATCAGTCATACACAGATTCAGGTCATCATTAGGGTTAATATGGATTACTGTGATCCTTTCATACACAGTTATGTCTTGTGGCTTTCTCCATTGTGAAAGTCTTCTTTTGTGCTTGTAATTATGCATTTTGTAGAAAGGTGCTTTGGAATAACTCATTACTAATCAAACTCTCAATTTATTCATTTATTTATCTCTGTGGTGGGTGCATGCATCCCCATTTTATTCAGTGCATAGTGACCTATTTTTGTATTTTAGTTTTTAAATGTGTATTTATTTTGAGAGAGAGCAAGAGACCGAGAGAGCATGTGCGTGCATGCAAGCGGGGGAGGGGCAGAGAGAGAGGGAGGGAGAAGCTCAAGTAGGCTCTGCAATGTCAGCACAGAGCCCAAAGCGGGACTCTAATTTAGAAACTGTGAGATTATGACCTGAGCCTAAATTAAGAGCTGAACATTTAACTGACAGAGCCACACAGGCACCCTATAATGATTTTTTTTTTTTAACATTTTTACCTCTATCCCTACATTGTCCAGAGTTGGCCAGTGATGGAGAACCCCTTCAGACTGGCTGATTTGTCCTTTTGATGTGTCTCCATTCTTGTTTAAGCGCTTCCTTGCTTTCTGGAACAATGAATGATCCAGGGTCATCTTGTAATCTACCTGCATTTCCCCTGGATTCAGCCATTTCCCTAGCGAGACTTTATTCCCTTTATCGAGTAATAACATTATAATCCAGCATTTGGGTGCTATGTTGTTCATTGCTATTGGATGTCGCATTTACATGAGCTCTTGTCCTTTAACTTAAAATACTATTTGTACACTGCCACCTCATGTCACATCTCCATCATCTTCCCTCCTTTCACTTTTAGGCAGTGTTTCCTTTGCCTATTTTCTGCAAACCCACTGTTATCTTACTTTTATTCTCAGTAGTCCATTTCATAACTTAAATCAGCCTCTATTTCCATGTTCATGTTGCAGCACTTAACATTGTCACATTGTTTTTGAACAATGTATAAAATGCAAAAGACATCACTGAAAGAATTACTATTGTTGCTAAAATTATGTGCTATGCAAGACATTTCAAAATATCAAAAAGAAATATATTCTTAGAGGTGTAAGAAATTTGAAACATTAGAACTTCAAATTAATGTGTCTCTAGGATTAATAAAACTTGAAAAATTTTAAATATTTCATAAATAAAATAGAAATTGTTTTATATCATACATCACATAAATGCTAATAAGATTGTGATATTAGTTACTTTCAGAGTACCCAACTTTTACAATACTATATTGGGAAAACTCTTTAATTTTGATTAAAGTGCAAAATTTAACCTTCTTGAAAAAAAATTTTTTTAATGTTTTATTTATTTTTGAGAGAGAGATAGAGACAGCATGAGCAGGGGAGAGTCAGAGAGAGAGGGAGACACAGAATCCGAAACAGGCTCCAGGCTCTGAGCTAGCTGTCAGCACAGAGCCCGATGTGGAGTTTGAACCCATGAACTGTGAGATCATGACCTAAGCCGAAGTCGGAAGCTTAACCAACTGAGCAACCCAGGAGCCCTAGTTTTAATATCAATAAAATTTACTCTCATACTAAACTATAGGTGAATAAATGGATAACTTCTATTCATGATAAAGAAAACCTTTTGTAGTGCCTTGAAAAGCTTCAAGAGAAGGTCAATCATGGGATAGTTCAAGAAAAAAATATACAAACAATGCATTATAAATTTACAAAAATCCAAGTGCCCAAACAGATGATCTTACCTGTATAAAACGATGACTGACTTTATCTGGATTTTAAAGCACCTCAATTTATAAATACTTGGTGAGAATACTCAAGCACATTTGTATTTCTCTTGTCTAAAAGACTCATCACATGCTGGCAAGGGCTAAGCACTACCTGGTTCACAGATTTAGCGTACAAATATTTGCCTGGAAGCAAGCTGTGTAACCGTGCTTCATTATAGCTGGTAATTGGATAGCTGGCAAAGAATTGATAACCCTGCAAGAAAAAGAAACACAAAAACCTCAGGCTGTTAATCAATACACTCCAATCCCAAGATGCAAATTTATAGTAATGTTTGGTGCTTCATAATTAAAAAACTAGCAAGTTAAGAATGAATTAATTTCAACAAATATTTGTTGAGCACCTACTATGTCACTGTGCTAGGTGCTGGAATAACAAAATTGAGTAAGACACCTTTGCCCTCAAGGACTGATCTTACCTTTTAGTGAGTTCCCTGTTCAAGTCAGATCCTGAGACAATACACTCCATTATCAGCTTTGAAGGATTGCTATAAAGATATGTTCAGGATATCTTTTCATTGGTTAAGAGGTATCTGAGATAATACCCATCCTGAGACTAAGGCATTTACATACACAAATTATTTTGTGTGAAGTTGTCTTTCTTTGGTCATCAGACAAAAGGCCTCTATTTCTTAGATATAAAACTGCTCATGTAACTTGTCCATAAAGTAGATGGGTGAATTTACGCATGAGTACTATGTCCAAAATGTGAGTATGGGATAGTTTCAGTTCAGTTATAGTTACTTGTTTTAAAATGTCTTCTCACTCTTGAAATGTTTCAGTAGATAATCATAAGCATCTGGTATGTCTCGATGTGGCAGGTTACATGGCCCATACTTGCTTGACCATTTTCATTAAATCAGAGCTTCACTCAGCTGACTTTCAGATGGGAAGCCCAAGGCTCACTATCTCTATTATCCTGAGGCAATTAGATATCACAACACTCAGACACAACTGCTATTTCTTTTGCCCAGAGAGAACAACCGGGCTCCTTTTCAACCATCTGGATGTCATATATCTTGCCTGAAGTAATGAAACCCAGTGATTCTTTCCTCTCCTCTTTGACCAGGGAACTTTCCTAATAAGCTCTCTGAAGGATTCAGAGACAGTCTTTCATAAGCACTTTTAATCTGCATTTTTTATTGTTAATATATTTGAAATAAATATATTTCAAGTGTGTCTGTATTTCCTCTTCATTGCTGTTTGTACATGTCTTTTGCTTGCTTTTATCTTTTAGAGCTTTAGTATATTTCTTATTGTTTGGTACATAATTTAACATTTTCTAATTTCATTGAAGCATATTGTGCATGTCATATTCTGTGTACAAGTCAATGTTTTTTTTTTAATAAACTTGCCAAGTTATACAAACATCACCAGAAATCAGTATTTGAATACTTTTATCATTCTATTAAGATCCCTAATGTCCATTAACTGTTAACTTCATCCCATCACCCATTGTTCCCTAGACAATCTACGAGTTACTGCTATATCCCCTACTATTTACTAATACACTAATCTACTTTCTGACTATAAATTTGCTTTTTTTTGATATTTCGTATCTATTAGAATCATAAAATATGTGGTATCTTTTATCTGACTCTTTTGCTTAGCATGTATCATTAGCTCATTACCATTCTTTTTTACAACTGAATAGTATTCCACTGTTCTTGTATATCTATGAATTCACCTACGGTTGAACATCTAGGTTATTTTCATCTTGACTTATGAATAATGCTGTGAAGAACATTCATGAGCAGGCTCTTGTGTGGCTATGTAAGATTTAGCATATTTTGACATCTTATTGATATCATCAAGTTGATGTCACTTGATATTGAAAGGCAAGTATGTTTATCTGTTTATATGGTTTTTGTGATGATAAAGTGAAGTATAGGAAATGGAAAAGTTTAGGTTTAATTAAACCAGGTTTAATTAAAGCTTTAGGTTTAATTATGAACCGAAGTTTGAGAATTTGCTTTTTATTTTTCACATTTTTCCTCACTTCTCATAATTTTCATTATTGTACCCTTCCACTATCTTCTAGGAAATTTTCTCTGTATTCTAATACCGTGTCTGTTAATACCAAAAATTATTTTCCTTCCTGTTTTAAATGTCCCCCAAATGAATCTTTTTCCATTAATGATTTGGGCTTATTTTATGCTTTGTTCATTTAGCTCTTCTTAATAATTCTACTATCAGGTCATCCTCCCATATCCTTATACTCTCAGTTACTATTACTTTCCATTTTTTTTAGCTTATCAACTAGCTATTGTCTCAGGGTTTTATTTTCATTTTTTGTATTTGTGCTTTCTAAGATTCTCCCTTCACTTATTCAACTACCCAAGCCTCAATTTTCCTATATATAAAATGAGATTAATAATAATAGTAACAATAATAATGAAGGAGAAGGAGGAGGAGAAGAAGAAGAAGAAGAAGAGGAAGAGGAAGAAGAAGAGGAGGAGGAAGGAGAAGAGGAAGGAGAAGAAGTGGAAGAAGAAGGAAAAGGAGAAGAGGATGAAGAATGCCTACTGGATGGGTTCATAGTCAAGAATAATGACAATTTGCTTTCCAGGGAGATTGATGAGTAGAATAGAACTTCATACAAATTAAACCTCACAGGAGAATAATCTAGGTAAATGCCAAGGTTTTGTCTTAGAATCATGCTTTACCTGAACATGGGCCTTAAATAAAAAATAGTAAGAGTAATTTTACTTCAGCCAGAATTTAGCTCTTACTAGGAAGGAAATTAACTCTTTGAATATATCCTGGGCTATAGTAGGCTCTTGTGATATTTTAAATAATTTAATCTCATTTCATTATAATGCAATTCATGTGACACAGTCTTTTCCCTCACTGAGGAAACAAGCTCAAAAAGATTAAGAAATTGTCTAAAAGTCACGCAGCTATAAGAATATATGTGTGGAACTGTTTACATAACCCAAATGTGTTAAAACATAAAATCTGTGTCACTATATCACTAACGTTTATTACAATAGTTTAGGTAAAAATTATCATTAATCAGCTGCTGTAATCTTATGGTTTTATTTTCTCTCTTTTTTTTTTTTTTCATTTTCTTTAGTTGAAAACAAACAGACGTTGTGGATGTCATTATACTTGCAAAATGTGTAGAAGCACGGGGTAGTGCCCTGCCCATGCCTTGTCTCCTGTATGCCAGCCCAAATTCTATCTTCCCACTGCATGCTTCAGTGACCCATGCATTGCTTGAGAACTTTCTCTGATAGAGAGGTGCTTCTTCAGAGCAGTACCATGGAGGTAGTTTCCCTGCGAGCAGCTTTCAGCCATTGAATTTTTCCCCTTCAAATATGAAAACAATGAAGAGTGCTCTATAACCTCTTGAAGATCCTCTGGGGGCTTGGGTTCCAGTTACAGAGTAATGACTTACTCATTAATATTAATTAACGCTGCCTTTCTTCCTCTCCATGTTGCACTTCCCCATTGCCCCATTGGTGTTTCCTGGGATCAGATCCTCTCCCACATAAACTATGTGTGTTCAAATCCAAGTCTCAGGTTGGCTTCTGAGGGGATTCAACCTAAGACAAAGTGACCCACTAGGAAAATAAAATTGTTTCAAAGTTTGTATAAATTTCTGGATGATATATAATTAATTATTCAGATAACTAAATTTTCTTTGATATATGATCTTTAATATTTGAATAGATTCAAGATAATTGATTTTTAGAAGAAAAAAGGAATCAGTATTTCCTTGTCAGTGTTTTTTGTTTTATTAAATCAGATCACATAAAACCATATAAAACTAAAAATGCTGTCAACTAATTAGGCATTTGATTTCTAGTCATCAAACATGTAAATAATTAGGTATGGTTTTCAATATGCAGAATATATCTAAATATCTATTGTAAATACCTTATCTATTAACATTCATTCCTTTAATAAATATTACTAGAAGAAATTTGCAACATAACATTATATTCAATCATATTAATTTAACAGCTATTTTAGTATTATTAGTATAATTTTATTGCTAGATATTAAGAGTGTATATACTTCCGTAGTAAACATAGTTTTTTCTGCAGTGAATACTCTGAGTTTTTTCCCTAATAGGGGAATTATAAACATCCCTTAGGTGTAAGATATCCTACATTTAAATGTGTAAAGGATAGAATTTGACTCCAAGAGTCGGAGTCAAACATTTGTCTAATGTGATTGTGTTTTTACATATTTTGGGAGGAAAATCACTCCGATCACCCTGAAGTTGTTAGAAATATAGAAATGATTAGTACACACCAGACACAAAAGCGGAATAAAGTAGGACTGCAGTCTTTACTGTTTGTCCTTAGAAGTTTGCATTTCTAGAGAAACATCCTGCTGCTGTAGTTATCTTTTTCAGAGCTTGCTCAGATTCCATGAGGACTTCTTTTGGATTGCTTGCCACAAAGATTACATTCTCTTTGGAGTTCAGATACCATACATCAAAAACCTGGAGGTTTTGCAAGTTTTCTCTCAACAGGGGAAATATATCCCCTACACACTAAAGACAAAGTCAAAAGAGCAGTAAACAACTTTCTAGTTCTTTTCTCGTTTTCTTTATTGAAGAATATGACTACACTCTGCCCTCCTTCTAGCATGCTTCATCTTTCATACAGAATCACCGTGGTATGAATATTGTAAATATGTAATTACATTAGGCCCATTATTATTGTTTGTTTGCTTTTTCTTGGTTCATGGCTTGTTTAAAAATAAGCAAGAAAGAGAAGCAAGAAACAATTGCTTCTGGAACAAATATTTTCTAAATTTAATTATTGCATGTTTCAAAGATTACTAAAATTAACCTTTCTGGAATAGTATGGTGCAAAACTATAACAGAAGCAAGTCATGTCAATTTTCTTTAATTTATTGTGCTCAACCCGCTTATGTTTTATTTTACCTCCTCTTGAAAATAGGGAATATCTAAGTTCTAGCACTGATTTATAACCAGCCAAGTCATTATTCAATCTACCTGATTTTGTGAGGGTTATAGTGATTATTTCACTATAGAACTACTTTTATCAAGTTTATTCATTTCTACTTACAAATTTTTGTTCTTACCTGCTTTTCGTCATTTTGCACACATTGATTTATAACTCCTATTTCTTTCTTAAGCAAGACTTTTTATTACATGATATTCTCCTTTATCCTGTTTATTGCTTTCAATCTTAAATTCCACCTTGTCTAACATCAATATCACCACTCTTGCTTTTCTTCTGTTTGCATAAGCCTGTTACCTATGTGTTCATCTCTTAATTTTAAAGTTTTATTTATTATTTAGAGAGAGAGAGAGAGAAACAAAATCACATGAACAGGGAAGGGGCAGAGAGAGGGGGAGAGAGATTCTCAAGCAGGCTCTGTGCTACAGAGCCTACATGGAGCTTGAACTCACAAACCATGAGATCATGACTTGAGCCAAAAATGAGAGCAGGATACTTAACCGAATGAGCCACCCAGGTGCTCCTCCATTTCTTAAGTTAAAATATTAATTTTCACCATGCTTAGGATGTGTTTATTGCAAGCAACATAGAGACTATTTTTTAACCTCAGTCTAATAGTTTCTTATTTTGATGGAAAATTTTGAGTCTGTTAATATTATATATAATGAATGATAGATTCAATTTTATTTACTATATTTTAGTTCATGTTTATTACTTATTTTACTTTATTGGTTCCTCATTTTCACTTAATTTGTCTTTGCTTCTTTATTCAAGTGTTCTTTTTCTTGCTAATACAGAATTTCTACTGTGGATTTCCATCTATTAATGATTACATTTTCTTTCCTAGATCTTGTAGTCAAGCACTATGTTTCAATCATTTCCCCCTGAAAGATGTTCAAATCCCCCTCTATTTTTCTCTGACCAAAAATAAGATAGATCTTCCCAATATTCCTATTTCTAGTCTCTAGTCTCCTCTTTTGTTTATTGCCATTTCCATTCTCCTTTCTATACTTGTAATTATTTTATATGTTTCCCTGTCTTCACTCACACTCAATATTTTGCTGTTTTGGAGACAGTCTAATACTACCTGAAATTTCCCTTGCAATAGCTCCTTTCCATCTCAAAAAAATTTTTTAGCTTTTACATTCCCTACTTCTATAAAATCTATCCTTATTCATAAGTATGTATCACAAGATTCTTTTATCACTTTTTTTGTTCCTCTTCCTCATCGTGAAGTCTTTATTGTTTTTCCTATGATGTTTGCTTAGAATCTTTTTTCAAATACTTTTCTCAAGTTTGAATATTATGTTGATATATATATACAGAAAGAAAATTGACATGACTTGCTTCTATTATAGTCTTGCATTATATTATTCCAGAAAAGTTAATTTTAGTAAACACTGTAAACAACTAGTGTTTCTTTGGTTGATAGTTTTATTTCTATGTTTGTTTATTGCCTCAGCTTTATTACTTTATTTTTTCCTTTTCATTTGTCCTTCTTCTGAAGCTCCTGTGTATTAGGTCTCCTGAATCTCTATCCCTTTATATTAATCTATAGTCTCTTTATTTTTATTTTATATTCTCTCTCTCCCTGCACTGTGTTTTGAGATACTTGTTACATTGGCTCTTCTGGGTTGCTAACCTATGTCTCACCAATGACTATCTGCTTCTTAAATGTATTTACCAAGATTGCAAGTGGAAAAATAATTGGTTCACTAAATATCAAATCCCTGTGTATGTGTGTGTGTGCGTGCATGTGTGTGTGTGTGTGTGTGTATGAGAGACAGAGAGAGAGAGGGAGAGAGAGAAAGCATGTGCTGTACTTGAATATCCTTAAACTTTTCTTATTTGCATAGCCAGGGCTTCAGCAGTTCTAGTTCATTGGATGTATATTATTGTTCTGTGAAACCTTCCCTGATATGTCTGCTTAAGTCTTTTGGAAAACCTGTTCTTTTGTTATTGTTTTGACTTCTCTGACTCATGTCTAGTTATTGAACTATTAAGAGAAAATTTCTCTGATGGAAAAAAGGTAAGTGGCCTCAATCCCAGGGTATTTATGTTGTATTAACAAGTAGGCTGTCAGTTACCTGATAAAGTACCTGGGCAAAGTCTTATGCTTTGGCCTCCTGAACTCATCAAAGTCTGGCCTTCTGGGAACAGTGAGAGCAAGCCTGTTCATGTGGAAACTCCTGGTGAGCTTCTAATCTCTGCCAAGATTGTCTTTGTTGTTGTTGTTTTTAATGTTTTTATTATTTATTTTTGAGAGAGAGAGAAAGAGACAGAGCATGAGCGAGGAAGGTGCAGAGAGAGGTGCAGAGAATCTGAAGGAGGCTCCAGGGTCTGAGCTGTCAGCACAGAGCCCTACATGAGACTCAAACTCATGGACCATGAGATCATGACCTGAGCTGAAGTCAGACGCTTAACCAACTGAGCCACCCAGGTGTCCCTTCAGGTTTTTTTAATGTTTATTTATCTTTGAGAGAGAGAGACTGAAAGTTGGATGCTTAACCAACTAAGCCACCTAGGTGCCTCTAGAAAGAGTTTCAAAGCCACTAATAAAAGATGGACAGATAGTACCCATTGTTAGGGCTGTTGATGCATGTTACCTTCTTTGTCACATGTTTTAGAAAATGTTGTAACCGTAGGATTACAAAGAACTTTCCTAGTGAAGCTAATCAATAAAACAGGAATCTATAAAACATTCACAGTGTTCCACCAGTCTCTCTAAAAATCCCAGTCCAAAGAGAATAAAATACATATTCATAAAGTTATGGTGAGTCCAGAATGCATACATGACTAGTTTTACAGCTTTGTACCTAGTTTGTTTTTTTTTCTGGGGGGGTGGGGGATAGCTGTAAACACTATTCTACTTCTTATTTATAATATGGAAATAAAATATAGATTTTGGAGTGTATTATTTTTCAGGTTCTAGGGGCCTTATATACATCATCTTATATAATGTCAGCTTCATAGTAAGCCTACTATGTAGCTCTGTTTTACAGATATAAAACAGAAGCTTGTAGAAGTTACATGCTAACCCTAAGCTTACAAATAGCTAGCAGTAGAGCTGAGCATAGCCACTCAGTAGAGATAAAAGTGATAGTGGTAAATGAGAGGCCTTATCAGAACACCTTTTGAGTTCTGAGGGAAAGATGCAAGTTAAGAGTTACTAAAATTACATGTTCCTTTTCAACCTTACACAGATAAAAGCAACTTCTATTACTTCAAATGCCAACCTGCTTCTGGAGACGCATGCTTTCTGGAACAGGATTGTTTAATGAAGTACTTGGCTACTGCATTTGTGACAAGTGCATTTGCAAATGTTGTGAAATAGCCACAGATTTTGGACCTCATCACACACATGGCTGTTAATGCAATGAAACATGACAAAGCATGAAATGTGCAGTATCCATTCACATTGAAGGCTAAGTGCCATCAGTGCATCTATGTGTTAATTAATACAGTATAACACACTCCTGGCCATGGAATGTCACACAGTGATGGTGATCGGGATTGTAAAATGCTTTAATCAAATATTAGTTGGAAAGAAGAAGTATATGCTGTCACATCGATGACAAGGTTTAAAAGTGTAGAGCTAAATAAATTATGCTGCACTATAGTCACAGCCGATTATTCCCATCAGTTGTGTAATTATTTTGAATTACTTTATCTGAACTACATTTCTATTCTAAAATCTTCTATATGAATCACAGGACATGAAAAAATAAATTAATGTCAGCAGTATATGTTTTTTAATTCCAATTCCAGAAATATAAGCATATGTAAAAATATAAATTGGATCATATTCACTTTTATGTATTTAGGGGCAGAGACATGCTCCATTGTAATTTTCTTTTTTCTCTATCTCATTATTTGTAATTTCTGTCTTTATTAGCTACTGCCCCACAATCTATGCATAAGCATTTCAGAAACTTTCATGCTTAAAATCTATCTCCTTAGATCCTACAAGGCTCTTTTTCTGCTCTTAATAGGAAATGTCCTCAAATACAATTTTCATTTACTATCACCACCTTCCCACCTCCCACTCATCCTCAACTGAAAACAACCATCGGTCTACCTAATATTCTTACTCTCATCTCAAACTCCAATCATAAGCTGAAACTGTTTTAAGTAAAGTCAACAATAGTCTCTCAATTAATTGTTATAAGTAGTTCTTTTCGATTCTGATTCTCATTTGACCCCTCTTGTGTTTGACAAGTTTGATTAGTCCCTTCCTGAAAAATCTCTCCTCTTTGGTTTTCATTAAACTATTGATACTAGTTGCCATTCAGTTCCTTTGATTATTTATTCTCAGTGTTATTATCCTCCTTTTCATACCTTAAATATTCCTGTTTTCCAAGATTCTGGTTTTGTGTCCCCTCCTTTTTTTTTAAATCTCGATCTGTATTCAACCTGGGAAATTTTTTTCCATACCCTAGGTTTCCAGTGGTTGTTATTCAAACTTGAAATCTATCCTGCACTTCTCTGAAGTATAGTCTTATAAATTTGCTGCTTACTAGGTACCTCCACTTGTGGGATCTCCAAAGTCAGTATGACCCCCAAAATTATTAACTTCTCCTTTATCAATCACTCTATGTTTCTATAATCCCCATCTTGGTGGTTGGATTCACCATTAAGACATTTATCTGAGCCTAATATCTAAGTTATCTTGGTTTCCCACTTTCTCTATCCCCTTCACCATAAAGGTGTGCCTACTGACTGCCTAAGTTGAAGTATTACTTCTCTAAGTAATAGGAACATTAGTGGCTTTTTGCTTGCACTCATCATTTCATGATTTTTACTAGCTCTGGGTGTCATGACTTGAGTCTTTATACCCAAAGAAATATCTTTAGAGTAGTAATTTTCCTTTCAGTGTTTTAATATATTTTAAAATTTTGGTTAGATTCAGTACATTATATAAATCTATTACTCTAAATTTCTAAACTAGGCCTTTCATATAGCATCACTAAGTTCTTTATTTTAATTCATTTCTTGATTGATTATATTTTTTCAAGTGTGTGTTTTCAAGGCTGACACATTATTTCTCAGTATCTTGTATCTACCCAGTTTGAGAGTGTTATTTTGTGTGTGTGTGTGTGTGTGTGTGTTTGGTTTTACACAATTCTATTACATGTGTAGGTTTGTATATCCACCAATGCAATGCAGAACAGTTCCATCACCAAAAGGATCCTTCATATTGTTCTTTTATCATTACACACACATACCTCCTACCCTTCTCTGTCTTCCTGTTCCTAAGCCCTGGTGCCCATTGATCGATTTTTCATTTCTGTAATTTTATCATTTCAAATATATTCTATAAATTGAATCATATACAGTGTAAACTTTTGTGTTTTATTTACTCAGAATAATTCCCTGGATATTCATCCAAATTGTTTTATGTATCAACAATTTATTACTTTTTATTGCTGAACAGTATTTCATGATATATATACATGCTATGTATTTTTATAATCAGAAGCTTTAAGATGGAGCTGTTACAATTAAAATACTAGCTTTCAAAACAAATTAAAAATTCTTCCCCCAAATCAGTATGAGCCCAATATAAACACAAAGTTAAATCTCATTTCCTATTTTTTTTCATAATAGATAGTGAAATTCAGGTGGGCAACTGTGTTGTTTTTCTAATTCTACATAATAAGTTAACCAAACTTGGCATTTTGAAACAACATTCATTTATTATCACACAGTTCTATTGGACGGAAGTTCAAGTAGGTTTACTTGGGTTCTCTGTTGCAAGTGTTATGAGAATGAAATCAAAGTATCCACTAGGCTGGGCTTTTATCTGGAGGCCCAGGTGAAGAATCCACTTCTCAGCTCACTCAGGTTGTTGACAGGAGTCATTTCCTTGTGGCTGTAGAACTGAGATCCCATTTCCTTGATAGCTGTCAGGTTCTCCTCTCTCTCTCCCAAAGGCACCTCCATCTCATCTCACAGGGCCCCTTCCATCTTTGAAGTAGCAATTGCTTATTCAGCACTTCTCACTCTTTGAGTTTCTCTGACTTCCTCTTCTGTTGTCAGATTGAGAAAATTTTACTTTTTTAAAAAAATGTTTTATTTATTTCTGAAAGAGAGAGAGAGAGGCAGTGTGGGCAGGAGAGGGTCAGAGAGAGAGGGAGATACAGAATCCAAAGCAGGCTCCAGGCTCTGAGCTAGCCATCAGCACAGAGCCCGATGTGGGGCTTGGACCCACGAACCGTGAGATCATGACCCGAGTTGAAGCTGGATGCTTAACCGACTGAGCCATCCAGGCGCGCTGAGAAAATTTTGCTTTTAAAGGGACCAAATTCGGCTCTGTTTAGTGGCGCTAACTGGCCATGGAGCTAGCAGATACCTTATACTGGGTGAGACTGTCAACCAATTTTGCTTTGTTAGGCCTGAGCCCCTGAGATATCTGTTGGGCTCTAAGGAGTGACTCTCACTTGTGAACTTATGAAATAGATCTGAGTTTCAGGACAGTCAGCTGCATCTGACATGAAAGGCAAGGCAATCTTTAAAAATCCTCAGAAATTTTCTGGTAAAAAAAAAAAAAAAGGAAGTCAGACAAGAAGATGTTCTTGGGATTCTGTGACAGTTTGGGCTACATGGGAGGGAGAGTTGTGAGAGGCAACTGAATTGGCCATTGCCCATAGCCTCCAGAATGCATTCCAGACATGTGTCAAGCACAGACTGGGTAAGTCTACTGGGAAAGGAGGACAACTCCCAGAAATTCAACAGTTAAACAGTAAGACTCCTGAGCAGCTATAGCAAAAGGCATATGCTTAATTATTTTACTTACAAAATGGAATATTGACTCTGCTTTTCATAATGTAGAAAAGAGTTTTAATCTGTTTCTAGTCTGAGATTCTCCTCTAATCAAAACGGAAAGAGGGTAAGACTCCTGTTGTCCCCACTGTGGGAGAAAATTCAGAAGCAGCTATGTGAGGAACATAGAGGTATGATGAATCTGCAGGGTCAAGCACAGAGGTAGAAAAGTCATGTCTGGATAAAAAGTAATGGGCCGTACCTCTTACATCTTAGAAGATGTATAGAGTGAATGAATCTTTCTGAAAATACAAGTAATAAATAGCCTGACTCTATTTTGAGCAAGCGTTTAGATGGAGCTAAGAATTTTTCATTAAATATAAGAATCATAATGCATAGAAATGTTTACTTCGCTTCCCCAGGAAAGAAGAATATTTGGCTGAAAAAAGAAATCCTGAATATCTAGACAATATAAATTAGAAATTAAGATTTGGTAAACAGAGAGATTCTTTAAGTTGACCTTGCTAAAAGTTTTAAGCAATTCCGAGGAGAAAGATATTGAAGATGGAGGAACACAAGAATTCTAGTTTTTAACCTGATAAATCAGTTTTCAAAAACTGATTTTTTAAAATTATCCATATAATGACTATAGCTTGTGTTAGTCATTCTCAGCTAAACTAAGGCATCCATGTATGTCTTGACATAAACAATGCTAATAAAGAGTCCAAGCCATTCTGGAACAACCCTTGTGCCTTGTGTTCCCACCCATGATCCAGTGTGGAAGGAAGCATTTGAGACTACTGATATTTGTATCTACCCTTTTTGGACAATTTCAGAAGAGACAATCAGGATAATTTGTAATTTGCTTCATATCCTTGTTTGCTTCTACCAAGAGAGGAAGACCAGTTGTGTCCACACAGAGGCTCCAGAAAAGACACAAAAACCACACCAGTGGTTTTCAGTACAAAGGATTGTTGACTAGCTACAAAGGTGTTTATGAGATAACTGAAAAGGTGAGAAGAGAGAAGAAAGGTAGCAATTATAAAAACAGTTATTAACCTTAGTTGAGCTGAGGAAACAAATAGAAAAGAATTGCTTTTGGTAACTTAGATTGATTTTCTCATCTCTAAAGTGAGGCTATTGGATTAAGTTGTGTCTAATGTCCTATGCCTAATATTTCTTAAAATCTGTGCCATAAAATTCTGTGATTCTATAAATCATGCTCAGTTAACCCTCATATGACAAAATAGCTAGGATTGTGTTTATAATTCGGTTAAAAAAATAGCACTGTCATATTAGGATAACGTTATCTGATGTATAAAATAAACCCCAAATTATAATGGCCCAAATACCAGTGAATCTTATTTCTTGTTCACTTAAAAGCCATAAAAAGATGACCTTCGATTATTGGGAGACTCTCCTCTACTCAGTGACTTAAGGACTCTAGGACGTTTCCATCAGTGGGGCCCCTATTCCACCAATCATTATGCTCATTTACATCAAAATGGAAGGAGAAAAAATACATATGGTTTACACATGAGAAGTTTTTATGGTAATGCCTTGAAGTGGTGCTCATTCTCTATTCACATTCATTGGTGAGAACTCAGCTACTGTCAAGCCCAGTTGAAAGTATGGTAGGAAATTTAAATTTGCCTTGTCCCCAGTAGGAAAAGAAACATGTTTGATAACCAGCTCGTAATTTTTGCTAGAGCTAGCTCTATGAAAAAAATCTAAAGATACGACTTTTTGGAGTCTAAAATTTCCAAGTTAAGCTGTTTAATTAACCCACGTTTTATTTTTTTCCAAAATATATCCAAATTACTTTATTTTTAATACATTTATTATTATCCTTTTTAATAATTTTTCTTGGAAGTTAATACTTAAGGGGCACCTGAGTGGCTCAGTTGGTTAAGTGTCCAATTTCAGCTCAGGTCATGATCTCACAGTTAGTGAGTTGAGCCCTGCGTGGGGCTCTGTGCTAACAGCTCGGAGCCTGGAGCTTGCTTCAGATTCTGTCTGTCTGTCTCTCTCTCTCTTCTTCTCCCCTGCTCACACTCTCTCCCGCTGCAATTCAAACCATTCTGTGCAGGAACTATATCTTTTTCAGCTTATGTATCCTTAGCGTCAAAAGGGCACAACAAAACCATTTAAACTGTTAAAAAATAAATTATCTCAAATGAAAATGAAGCAAATGTTTTAAATCTTCTCATTTACACATTTTATTGAACAGGTTTAAGATTGTTATAAAAGGTTTGTTGACTTTTGTTTTTTTTGTATTTGTTTTTGCTGTTGTTTTTGGGCAGCATGAACTTGGGTTGTACTGGAAGCTACTATGGAAGAAAAACAGGGCTCTGAATACACTTGTAGAGAATGTGTTCTTTCCCTAACCAAAGCCTGAGCCCAGCACCAAAATTAATACAATACTTGCCCTCAGTCTCATACCCTATTGTTGTGGTGAATTTTATATGTCAGCTTGACTGAGCTAAGAGATACCCAGATAGCTACCAGCACAAATCTGTGAGGATCTGTGGGAGTTCTTCTGGAAGAGATTAGCATTTGAATTGGTGAACTGAGTAGATGCTCCCGCTCCCCCCATATGGGTGTGTGTCACCCAACTCTTTGAGAGTCTGAATAGAATAAAAAGGTAAGGAAAGGGAAAGGGAAATTCCCTTTCTGTTTTAATGGAGATATCCATATCCTCCTTCCCTGGGACTTTGGGGCTCCAAGTTCTAAGATTTTGGGACACAGAGTGGAGTTTATGTCATAGGCTTCCCTGGTTCTCAGGCCTTGAAACTGGACTCAGACTGAATTTCAGCTATTGATTCTCCAGTTCATAGACTGCAGACTGTGGGATTTCTTGGTCTCCATGATCACAAAACCCAAGTCTTACAATAAGTTTATATATATACAGCTTATAAATTCTGTTTCTTTGGGGAGCCGTCACTGATATATCCATCCTTGGTGTGAAGAAGTGTTAGCTCTCAGGAGTTATAAATGCCTTCACTAAAACTTAGAAATTTCATTAACAGAAATGAAGAATCAACATATTTAATAGGTTTGTTGCTTCCCAAATAGGGTTCAAAAAGTAAACCCACTATTTCTAGGACCTCATCTTTACCCCCATTGTCTAGGGTCAAAAGAAGATCTGGAGTTATAGTTTTCATGGAAATGAATTAATGAGATGCCAGACATGAGCAGCCAGCAGACTCTGACCCTTGAAAAGAGGTGTAGACCATGGATTTCTCCTAAGGATGATAGTGAGGAACAGCTGTTGCAGGCTGAGGTGGTGAAGGCAGAGTGCAGAGACTTGAAGGATGGTTTTAGTCTAAGAGCATTATGGATTTGAGCAAAAAACTATTTTTTGCCTCATTTTCTTCATCTGTAAAATGAGAAGTTTGGGCTAAATGAATTCTAAGGTATTTTCAGTTCTAAATTCTAATAAGCGTACTAGTTAAGAGCTTTTGCTCTGGACAAAGATCTGGAGCTGAATATTGACTCTGACTCTAAGCATGGGTGAGTGATTTAATTGCTCTAGATCTTAATGTCCTCATTAACAAAATGGGGATAATAATAGCACTTTCCTGATAGGTTAGCATAGTGCCTCACCTATGAAAATAGCTGAACAAAAT
Source organism: Crocuta crocuta (assembly GCF_008692635.1). NCBI lineage: Eukaryota > Metazoa > Chordata > Mammalia > Carnivora > Hyaenidae > Crocuta > Crocuta crocuta. The sequence goes on along the minus strand of NW_027533089.1, from coordinate 19,929 downwards.
ATAGTTATTAAAATTTCTATTACTGGATATCAGGCTTTCCAAAAGTAATACTCTTTCAAATACCACATTTGTGTAAAATCTGAAAATCAATAGAATTGTTATGAGAGTTAAGAGATAATGCATATTGAATCATTCTGTATAAAATAAAGAACAGACACCGTTATTAATTGCAGACTACTTAGCCTCCAAGAAATTGACCTCACTTAGTAACTATAAATTTAATCATCACCTCCTGCTCACCCTATATATATGTTATATATGATAGGAAAGGTTTCATAAAGATCCAATCTAACATTGATTCAAGACAGTTAAATAATTTTTTTTCTTTACTACAATTCGAGACAAGGACCAATTGGGGGACACAAATGATTTATGGCCTTTCATTCATACAGATGAATGTTTAGACACTAAAATATATAGTATTGGAAATAACAAGAAGCAGTGAAAAATAGGGGGAAAAAACTGAGTGGGCCTTTTAGGATAAGTAACACTTCTGTAATTCTAAATTTTAGCAATGCTACAGTGGAATGGGGTTGGAGAAGGGAGTGGTAATGGCAGTCGGGTACTGGGGGAATCCATGACCACAAGAAAGAGAANTGCCTGACATATTTCGCTCAGCATAACACCCTCAAGTTCCATCCATGTTGCTACACATGGCCAGATTTCATTGGAAAGAAACTTCTTAAAGTCATTAATTTCTAGGTTGGAAATGGAAGTATTAAATTAAATGATGTCAAATTCCCAAACTCATGATTACAAAAAATAAGTGGCATTTTAGGGAAAGCCTTTGAGAGGAAGGTAAAAATAAAATTGGTAGACCAGTGCGGTACAGGTAAATTGTCAGGGGTAAATAAGTTTGTGCCCATGTGACTTCTTGCCTTAAGAATTAAGTATGTGCTTCAGCAAAGCTTTATCTCTGAAGTACTAACCTTGCAACTTTTAGTTTTCCTATTGTCACATCTCAATAAATATTCACCAAACGGGAAATTAAAAAGAAATTTTCTGTGTGAATAGAACTGTACTTTCAAATCCCTGTTTTTGAGACCCAAAAATATCTAATTTTGTTGAAGGTACCAGGTATTCTGAAGTTAGATTTCACAGGAAGTTGAGATTCTCCTTTCTTTCTTGAACTCAGTGAAATTCCTCAGCACCGTAAATCCCTTTGAAGTCAGGTCGATATGCCAATGTTGAATCAAATTTTGTGAACTTCAAAGCTCACTCTGTTGTGGAGGATATCCTGGTGAGATATTGCAAAAAGAAATGAGACTATGACTTGAACATTTTAACTAACTTGGTTTCTAAAGTAGTATTTCAGGTTTCTTATTCTGTGAATATTCATCTTTTTCATATACTTAAAATATTTAATACTACAGTATTATTACTACCATATTCCAAAATTTTACTTTATACTTATTTTATGCCATAGAAGTCTGATGAACTTACTTTAGATAGGGATTTTACTTTACTTTTATCTTACATGAAGGAATTTGGGGAAGAGCTAAGAATTTAATAGTTTAGAAGCCTCATGAAGACTTCAGCTATGTGTCCTTGAGTAAAGTGCATTGAAAAATTAATTTTAAAAGTCTATACTGCAAAGTTTTTATAAGAGTGTATAACAATGTATGTATAAATGCTTAACATTCAATTATAGTAAACTTAAAGCATTTGAGTAATGTTGGTTTCCTTTTTTTCACCTCTTGAAACACCAAAAATTTTCAGGACCATGAATGTTCAAATTAAGTATTTAATTAATCACCCAAAGTGGTGAATATATGGGCAATATCTCCCATTGTTAGAATGAGATATTGCTATATTAAAATACTACTATATAGCCTTCTCAAACATACCAAAAACAATTACAAAAAGGTGTCATTAACACCACTTGAGAGCAAATACTTCTTATTTAATTAAATGGCCAGATCCATTCTTTATCAAATAAGCATTAAGAGTTAATTCTGTACTAGGTACTATGTTCATAAAAAAATAAATGAAACAGCCCTTCTTGTGCTGGTTATCTATGGCAGATGTGAAGATCCTGAATCCTAAGGCCGAGGTAGCCCAAGCTCCGGCGGTACTGACAGTCAACATCAGTGTGGCCCTGGAGCTCAGAATTTGCTGAGGACCAACTTGGATCCTAAAGGCACCATGAAGATGCTTATTTCCGGTACTGGAGACACCAAATTTACTAAATATGGTAATGTGCTGTTTCATGACATGCAAATTCAACACCCAACAGCTGCATTATAAGGCAAAGTAGCAACTGCTCACCATGACATAACTGGTGATGACACCACTTCCCATGACCTAATCATTGACAAGCTTCTGAAACAGGCTCTCCACATTTCTGAAGGTCTTTATCCCCAGAGTAACAATGGAAGGATTTGAAGCTGCAAAGGAAAAGTTCTTTGGTTTTTGGAACAAGTCAAAGTAAGAAATGGACAGGGAAACACTTATAGATGTGGCTAGAACATCTCCTCGTACTAAAGTGCATGCTGACCTTGTTGATGTCTTTTTTTTTAATGTTTTATTTATTTCTAGGAGAGAGAGAGAGAGAGACAGTGTGAGCAGGGGAGGGTCAGAGAGAGAGGGAGTCACAGACTGAAACAGGCTCCAGGCTCTGAGCTGGCAGTCAGCACAGAACCTTGTTGATGTCTTAATGGAGGCTGCAGTAGAATCCATTTTCACCATTAAAATATATAATGAACCCATTGACCTCTTTGTGGTTGAGATCATGGAGATGAAACATAATTTTGAAACTGATACAAGCATAATCAGAGGTCTTGTTTTGGACCATGGAGCTTGGCATCCTGATGCGGGAAAAAAAAAAAAAAAGATATATACATCCTTACATGCAATGTGTCATTAGGAGATAAAAAAATGGAAGTAAATTCTGGCCGTATTTTACAAGAGTGCACAAGAGAGAGAGAAACTTGTAAATACTGAAAGATAACTCATTGAAGATAGAGTTAAAAAATAATAGAACTGAAAAAGAAAGTCTGTGATGATTCAGGTAAAGGATTTCTTATTAATCAAAAGGGAATTGACTCCATTTCCATAGATACTCTTAAAAAGAAGGCCTAGTAGCTCTGCATAGAGCTAAAAGAAGAAATATGGAAAGGCTGACCCTTGCTTGCAATGGAATATCTCTAAATTCTTTTTTTTTAATTTTTTAAATATCTTTTTTTTTTAATTTCTGATGGGGAGAGAGAGAGAGAGAGAGACAGACAGACAGTGACAGCGTGAGCAGTGGAGGGTCAGAGAGAGAGGGAGACACAGAATCTGAAGCAGGCTCCAGGCTCTGAGCTAGCTGTCAGCTGTCAGCTGTCAGCTGTCAGCATAGAGCCCGACGCGGGGCTCCAATCCACCAATCGTGAGATCATGACCTGAGCCGAAGTCAGAAGCTTAACAAACTGAGCCACCCAGGTGCCCCAGAATATCTCTAAATTCTTTTGATGACCAAAATACTGATTGTTTGGGACATGCAGGACTTGTCTATGAGTATACATTGGGAGAAGAGATATTCGCCTTTATTGAGAAATGTAACAGTCCTCACTCGATCATTTTATTGGTCAAAGAACCAAATAAGCACACATTCACTCACATCAAAGATGCAATAAGAGATTGATTAAATATAAGCCCAGTGTAAAGGGTAGGGCCCAACTTGGAGTTCAAGCATTTGCTGATACATTGCTCATTATTCCTAAAGGTTCTTGCTCAGAACACTGGTTGTGACCTTCAGGAAACACTAGTTAAAGGTCAAGCAGAACACTCAGAATCAGGTCAACTTGTGTGTGTGGACTTGAACAGAGATGAGCCAATGGTAGCAGCAGAAGTAGATGCATGTGATAACTATTGTGTAAAGAAACAGCTTCTTCACTCCTGCACTGTGTTTGCCAGCAACATTCTCCTGGTTGATCAGATCATGTGACGTGGAATTGAAGCTTCCCCTGGGTCTTTTGAATCATGAAGACTACAGAATGATCCTAGGAATAAAGCTATGCAATTTTTGTCCAAGCTTCATATGATTTTCAAAGGAATTTTCTTTTCTCAAATGAAAAATGAGAGAACACTGACACTCAAATTCTGAAGTTCTGAAATTATAATTACAGAATTTTTTAACTTGCACTACAGTGTCAACACATCTTGCAGTCCACTTTTACCCAATGAATAGGATAATTTACTTTAGCTTCAGTGATATAAAAGTGCCATATTAGATAAGTATATGTTATCTACCTTGTTATTAAATATTCCTTAAAAAACATAAATAAGTAGATAAACACCTCTGTCCTTGTGGAGCTTATATTTTATCATATCTGTATGTGTAAATACATATTACATATATAAATTATGTATTTTTAATATGTAAGATTAAATATATGTATACATATAAATCATTTTATTTATTATCATTATTTTATGTAAATTATATGACAGTAGGAATTGTTATAGAAGAAAAAAAAGCACAGAGCAGGATTANTTCTCCACATCCTCGCCAGCATCTAGAGTTCTCTGATTTGCTCATTTTAGCCACTCTGACTGGCGTGAGGTGGTATCTCAGTGTGGTTTTGATTTGTATTTCCCTGATGAGGAGGGATGCTGAGCATCGTTTCATGAGGAGTCTCTTGAAAGTAGGTTGAATTTGGGGCACCTGGGTGGCTCAGTTGTTTAAGCATCCGACTTCAGCTTAGGTCATGATCTCACGGTTTGTGGGTTCGAGCCCCACATCGGGCTCTGTGCTGACAGCTCAGAGCCTGTTTCAGATTCTGTGTCTCCCTCTCTCTCTCTGCCCCTTCCCCACTCATTCTCTGTCTCTCAAAACTGAATAAATGCTAAAAAAAAAAGTTAAAAAAAAAAGTAGGTTGAATTCTACACAAAGCTGAAAGAGCAAGGCTGTGGGGAGCATATCTGAAGCAGAGGCGGTGTCAGTAGGAATTCTAAGGCAGGAAGGGGTCACTTCAAGTGTTTGATCAGCATGGCTTGCTGGAAGCAAGGAGGAGACTAATAGGAGATGAGAAGGTGGGGCTATATGTAAGGCCAATAAAACCAGTTCAGAATTTTTAATTATATTGTGAGTGAATTAGCAAGAGCCATGGGTGGGATCTGTGGGGAAGATGGAATTGTTTTGATTCATATTTTGAAAGGACAGCTCTGACTGCAGTGTTGAGAATAGAATAAACAGCAGAAGTACAGGGATAGAGCAGGACAGTGGTGAGAAGCCTACTGCAGTCATCAGAGGGAAGCGTGAAAGGGGCTCCTATGGGAGTGCCCTCAGTGTAGGAGGGGGAAAGTGGTCAGGTGCAGATCACACTCTTAAAGTGGAATCAACAAGGTTTCATGGGGGGTTATACATGGCATATAAGATGAAGTGAGGAGTCACAGATGATCTATAAATTTTTCTTTCTTCCATGATGACATGGACTGAGTGTACTTAAAAGACAGACATACTGGGGCCCGCCTGGATAGCTCAGTTAGTTGAGCGGCTAACTCTCTCTTTTTTTTAATGTTTATTTAATTTAGAGGGGGGAGGGGCAGACACAGAGAGAGGGGGACAGGAGATCAAAAGAGGGCTCTGAGCCCATGCAGGGCTCTAAACCATGAACTGTGAGATCATGACCTAAGCTGATGTCTGACGTTAACTGACAGCCCTTAGCATCTGACTCCCTCAAGTGTCTGACTCTTGATTTGGGCTCAAGTCCTGATCTCTCAGTGGGATCAAGTCCCCTCCCCCTCCCCCACAGTGCACTTGGGATTCTCTCTCTCCCTCTCTCTGCCATCACAATTCTCATAATTTGGTCTGGGATCAAACTGCATTTCTGGGATCATAGAGTGTGAGTTAACCTACAAATAGAAGCTTAGGGGGGACCAATATTTTCAGATGTAACTTGGTACAAAGTATAGTTTCTAATACCTCCAATTGAATGAAACCCTGCCAAGGAAACTCAAAGGAAATATTATCCCCCAAGTTTTTAGTCTTAATAGCTTGTTTTTAATAAAATGGATAGATTTTAGAGAAAGAATTAAATGTACTGGGAAAAAAATGAATTGCCAGAACAGTAGAGTTTTAATTACTTAGATAATTAAAATTATCTTTTGAAAGGTATTGTATGGAATGAGTAAAGTAAAATATCAAAAACAATTACTTTTAGAGTCAGTTAACACTAAAACCAGAATCTTACAAATTATCCAAAGTAATTTAGTTTATCGTGGGTGAAGGAGTGGTTAAACTGTTTTTGCAGCTAAAAAGATTTTGGTTAAAACACTTGGCTATTTTTAGTTTTCTTCTCTTCTCAACAAAGGAGATGTTAATAATCAACTTATAGAATTGGTATATGATGACGTATGCAAATAGTTTCAATAAAATTGATTGTAATTATGTGTGAAATATATACAAATTACTTAGCATGGTATTTAAATATTAGAATGTAGGCACCCCCATAGTCAGCATTCTTTTTCCTGACAAAATTAAAGTCTCATTTTCTTTTGGAAGAGAACGTCCTTGTCATTGAATAGGATCTCTTGAGACTCTAGTCCAGAATGGTGTCAATTAGGGCTGCTAAACTGCTATTAAAAAACGTAAACACAAAAATATGAATAGTTCTAATATAGTAGAACTGTATTTGTCAGTTACATATGAGTTAAGGATAGATGTTACAGGATGGTGGGAAGCTCTCCTCTAGATGGAGGTTTGGGGATTTATGATATTTCTCATTTGATGACCCTATCAACCCCTAAGGCTTGTTGGACATCTGTTCTCAGTCAGCAGAGGGGTAAATAGAGCATGGAGGAATTTTGTCTGCTTCTTAAGAGACTAGGGATTTTGGGGTGCCTGGGTGGCTCAGTCAGTTAAATATTCAACTCTTGATTTTGGTTCAGGTCATGATTTCACAGTTTGTGGGTTCAAGCCCCACGTAGGACTCCATGCTGACAGGGTGGAGCCTACTTGGGATTCTCTCTCTCTCCCTCTCTCTCTACTTCACACACACACACACACTCTCTCTCAAAATAAATAAATCCACTTAAAAAAAGAGGGAGAGACTAGGGCTTTTTGTGCATAGTCCATTTACAAAAATTAGTCATATGGCCACACCTAACAGAAAAGGGAAGCTGAAAAATAGTCTTTTCAGCTTAAGCTGTTTTGCAGATCTAATTTTATATACTATAAAAATGAAAAAGGAATTTTGGTGGATAACTAGTTATGTTATCCAAAGTCATTGAACCATACCCTAGGTCAAATGTAGCACCTGAACTAGTATTATCCAAGTATATATTATCTTCTTTTTAAATATATGTTTTTAGAGTTATTTTCTTAGTGGTTGATCTATGAATTACAGCATACATCTCAAGTTATCAAAATCTATCTTAGATTTATACCTATAATAGTGAGATATAGATAATTTTCTTCACTATAGTTTCCTTCACTTCCTTTGTGCTATTACTGTCAAATATACTATAGCTATATATGTTAACAATCCAACAATGTAGTGTTATATTCATGGATTTATTCAATTGTAGGTCTACTGAAGGAACTAAGAAAAGAAAAAGAAAAAAATATATTTATAACCTTTTTTTATTGTCTTCTTACTTACCATTTCTGGGACTCTACATTTTTTTTTTTCCTGTGGATTAGAGTTAATATCTGATGTCACTTTCTTACTACATTAGAGCTTACTCCCCGCTCGCCTAATTTGTGCTGTTATTGTCAAAGAAGGTATGTCTTTATTTGCTACAGGGCTAACAATTTGATTTTATAGATATTGTTTATGGTATTATTTTAAAAAGTCAATAAAGAGTCGAAAAGAGAAGAAATATGTAGTCACACTGTCTTTGTTACTACAAAGTTACCTTTATAGTAATCTTTATATCAATTAGAATTACTGTCCGGTGACACTTGCTGTTAGACTGAATAACTTCCTTTAGTGTTTCTTGTAAGGCATGTCCACCACGAACAAATTCTCTCAGTTTAGTTCATTCTTCCCCTCATTTTGAGATAGTTTTGCTGTGTATGGGATTCTTGTTTGGCAGCTCTTTTTTTTAAAGCACCTTGAATATATTATCCCACCACCTTCTGGCCTCTATTGTTTCTGGTGAGAAATCAATGGTTAGATATTCTGTTGCACATGATGAGTTGTTACCACTTGCTGTTTTTAAATTTTTTTCTTTGTCATTAGCTTTCAACATTTTGACTATGTTTATGTATAGTTATAGATCTTCTGAAACTTATCCTACGTAGGATTGTTGAGCTTCAGCAATGTAAAGAATATGTTTTTAATCACATGTGTTTTCAGCCACTATTTCTTTGAACAGTTTTTGTGCTTTTTTTCTCTTTCTTCTTTCCTTCTGGTACTCACATTAGGCATATTTTGGTACTTTCAATGATGTCTTTAAGGTCTCTGAAGTATCATTTATTTTTCTGCATCCTTTTTTTTTTCAATTCTCCATTGCATATGTTCTGATCATCTGTCTTCAATTTTGTTTATTCTTTCTTTTGTCAGGTCACATCTGCCCTTTTAGAGAATTTTTCATTCCCGGTGTAATTTCCAGCTAGTCTATCATACCTAATGTGTCTAACAGTACTCATATTTTCTAGAGGAAAAAATCTTAACACTTTTTTCACTTGATAATAAAATTTCATTTGAATCCAAGTTCTTCTCCATTACAAATTAGGTAAACAAAACTTAACAATAATCTGTATCATGATCCCAACTTCCGTCATTTTTCAACCATCAAATAACTGCACTGTGGTGCAGTGGTAAGTAAGTGAAATAAACCTTTAGAAAGAGGAAGTTAACATCAAAGCTACTGCTTACATAATAAATCAGAAAACCACAAAGCCAGTTTGAAACTCAGCTCTTCAGATGGTGATGATGTGTGCCTCAATTCTTCAAAATATTATAAAAATAGAAATCTTCATACATACTAAAGCCTTATGAATCATAAATACTTAATTTTATTAAATTAATAATCTTAATTAAATTAATTTTCAGTACTACTTAATTTTATTAAAAATTACCAGAATAAAACATTTGTGTGATAAAATTCCATAATGCAACAAACAATACATGTAATATTATGTAGCATCTTATGTAACATATGACATACTTAGCAAATTAAGATGAAGTGCAAATTTATATGAACTCATGGCTAAATATACCTACCCAGTAGGCAGTGTTACTCAGAAGGGTAAAAATTTTTGTTGCAAGGTAAAAATTTAGGCTGCAGGGAGAGATAAATATCACAAGCTCAGTGATTCAGAGGAGTATTTGCAGAGGTCAAAAGTCATCATGGAGGGGCGCCTGGGTGGCTCAGTTGGTTAAGATCCAACTTCGGCTCATGTCATGATCTCAGGGTTTGTGGGTTCGAGCCCCACATCAGGCTCTGTGCTGACAGCTGGCTCAGAGCCTGGCGCCTGCTTCTGATTCTGTGTCTCTCTCTCTGACCCTCCCCTGCTCACGCTGCCTCTCTCTCGGAAATAAATTTTAAAAACATTTAAAAAAAAATAAAATAAAAAGTCATCATGGAGATGCAGCAAACATAAGGAAAGAGAGACTACAGAATTTGCATTCTAGTTGCCCAAAAGTGAGGGTCTTAAGAACAGAGGACAGAGTATGGCCAGAGACAGCTGAGATTAAATACCTGTATACCTGTATATATCCTGAGAATGGCATTCCTCCATCAAGTGAATATTAAAATGAGAAAAATCCCATAGAAAACTTTATATTAGACACTCCTACACATTCCTTCTTTAAATGAGATAGTTTGTCAGTAACATTGCAAGATAAGTTAAATATATTTTAATACGCCTATGATCTCTGGAGAAATGCTGGTGCAGTATATATGAAGGGTCAAGGACCTGGCAATGATTGAATAGAAAATAACTATAAAATAAAACTCAAGAACTAAAGTGGGATTGGAGATAACATTATGACTAACTTTCCAACTGAGAGTCACTGTAATTCAAAGCAATAAATTAACACTTCAGTAAAAAGTGCTTGCAGTGAATGGCCACTATACAATAGGGATGCTAGGAAACATCGGGTATTTGAATACAGTTTTGAAAATATAGTATTTGTCTTCAGAATATTTTTTATTAAAAGAGTATCTCTTTTATCCATCCATTTGTCCATTTAATAAATATTTATAATTTGTATTATATTAAGTTATGATGGCAATACGAAGAAGACAGCCCATTAACTCCTGTGTAAACACTTGCCCAGTAAGAAGNAGTGCAAGTACGGAGCTCCTTACTTCTCCGCCATCTTGCCCTCTCAAGAAGACATTTAAAAACATAATGGGATGCCTAAGTGGCTCAGTTGGTTAAGCATGGGTTCAAGCCCTGTGTTGGCTTCTGTGCTGACAGCTCAGAGCCTGGAGCCTGCTTCAGATTCTGGGTTTCCCTCTCTTTCTGCCCCTCCCTCACTCACACTCTGTCTCTCAAAAATAATAAAATAAAAAAACAAGAAAATATAATTCCACAAGAACATACCACATATTATACATTACTATATTTGGTGTATTTGAATCAACAGTTAACTTTAATGCATGAGTATTTTATATCACAAATTTGAATCCTTAAAAAACTGAAAATTTCAGAATACTATTTGTTGACATTAATTCGCTGAATTGTATTTGCATAACATAATTTTTTTCTTTCCTTTTTTATTCTTTAAAAAAAAAAACGAAGTCTGAAAATATGCCAAAGTTTCAATGCCAAAGCAAAGAAACTTAAATGATAGAAGTTGTATCAACTGTTTAAGTAAACATTTTATATAATTATTCCTTTTTTTAAGCCTTTTACTCCAGGCAGCTCATTCCCTTTAAATTAAAAAAAAAAGTTTTTGCATGTATTTGTCTCTATAGGCATGCATCTTCATAAACAAGTTTTATTCAATAAAATATTTCGTGCCTCTAAAACTTTCTTTATTTTATTAGATTGTAAATCTGTGAAAGTGGAAAGTTTTTTTAATTCCATGAATTGTCAATTAATTGCCTGCTGAGATTCTGCCCCAGTAGCCAGCTGAACCACCACTGCTCTGAAAATCGAATGGAGCTATTTGTTCTGGTTTTAAGTTATACTCCTATACCAGATAAACCACAAATGATTAGTTCTTAAGTTATACAAGAAAGGTTTTGCATTTCTTTAAAAAAATTTTTTTAATGTTTTTATTTATTTCTGAGAGAGAAAGAGACAGCGTGAGCAATGGAGGGTCAGAAAGAGAGGGAGACACAGAATCTGAAGCAGCCTCCAGGCTCTGAGCTGGCTGTCAGCACAGAGCCCAAAGCAGGGCTCGAACCCACAAAGCCGAAGTCCGACGCTCAACTGACTGAGCCACCCAGGAGCCCCAGGTTTTGCATTTCTTTTGTGGAATTCGTTTTCATTATTGGCTACTGAGAATATTATTATAAAGTGACATTACAATGTTTCTTACTATAATGTGGTGAATTTACCTTCCTACTCTCAGGGACCCAAAATTTGAAATTTATGGAGCAGTGCTTGTTATTATTCCTTAATAAAAGATTATATTATTTGATAAAAAAAATTCTAGTCATTGCTTTCAGATTGCTGTGTAATTAGGGGAAAAAAACACATTTTGGAAAGTGATAGGATGTATTTATTAAGAACAACAGCCTCTGGGGCACCTGGGTGTCCCAGTCGGTTAAGCATCTGACTTCAGCTCAGGTCATGATTTCATGGTTTGTGAGTTCAAGCCACTGTCAGACTCTATGCTGACTGCTCCAAGCCTGGAGCCTGTTTCGAATTCATGTCTCCCTCTCTCTCTCTGCCCCTCCCCTGCTTGCACTCTGTCTCTCTCTTTTTTAAAAATAAATAAACATTAAAATATTTAAAATAAGAGAACAGCCTCTTTTTAAATCCACTATTTTTACCTTACATGTTAGTTAAAGCAATGTGCAAACTTCAACAGGCTGACTCATTTGCAGAAGCAACAGCTATTGTCAGATACACACAGTATTTGAGCCCTAGGCCCTTTCATGCTATCAGACCTATAACTCCTTAGGCATTAAGTGTGACGGCAACACCTGTTTCTGTCTTCATAATTGTCCTTTCCTTAATAATGATATTCATTTGCAGTATTGCACCATATAACACTTTGTGCCCAGTAAAACATAGAGTTGACAAAAAATATATAATGATGATGGAATTTTGTGCTACTATAAACCGTTTAATAGAGTATGAAAGTGAGGTGAATCTCAGTTCTGATTTTTATTGCACAGATTACTTAACTCACAACACGATTTCAAAGGTTTAGAGGCAGTAAACCTGACCTTTTCTTAAATGTGCAAAAGTACATAAGCAGCACATATTCATACTTACAGCCAAGGGCATAGGAGGCAAAGACACTACAACTCATTTCCATGTCTTAAGTAATTATCTGCTAACCAATTTACATCATACAACCAATAAAAGTGAAAACAAAGACGATCCCTCAGTGTGTGGGGAGTTACTAGAGGGGGTGGGAAATTGAGAGAGAGAGAGAGAAAAGAAAAAACAGTGCCCTTAGCCCTTCTTGTATTCAAACAGAAAACTGAAGAACACACTCCGAAGGAGTCCTTCCTATTTCGTAAGGTCAGCCAGAATTTATATTCACTCTGTGTTACACATTGTACAAAGCAAGGAGATAGAGTTCATTCATCCAGACAGCCAGTTACCCTTTTTAAAATTAATTCAAACCAGACATTGATGTTCTCAAGATCATATGTGAACAAAGCAGGAAAATCCCTGCCCTCAAGTTGCTTATAAGATTAAGCAGAGGATGAACAGAAGCCAAATTTTAAAAGGCCTATCATGCTGAATTGAAGGGATTAGAGTTTATAAAGATGATGAATAGTCACTGTAGGCTTTCAGGCAGGGAGTAACATAATTAGATTTTCTTTAGAGAAAGATAAAAACTTGTACTTGTCTTGTAGATGATAAATAGTCATTAAATTATTTTAAAGAAGACAATACCATAATCACATTTGTATTGTAATAAAATAGCTTACTCAAAAGTAATTTGGAGAATGAATAGGAGAAAGGAAAAATTGGAAGGTGAGGGAGAAATTATATTCATAATGTTAGAGTAATTCTGTAAAGAACCCAACAGCATAGCAAATTGGGGGTTTGAGAGAAATTATTTGATTCGCATAATATTAAGGAGGTATTAGCAACAGGGATTAAGTACTGATACGACCTATAAAATGGTGAGGAGGTTGGCCAGGACAATATGATGGGGGTGGGAGAAACTTGGGAATTAATGACGAGATAATTTTATACATGTTATCTCTCACACATTGCAAACAATGTACAGATCTTTCTTGATTTATGATAGGGTTACATCCTGATAAACCCATCCTAAATTGAGTATATTGTAAGTTGAAAATGTATTTATTTATGTTAAACTTTTTTTTAATGTTTATTTTTGAGAGAGAGTGAGCAGCAGGAGTGGGGGGGTAGAGAGAGGGAGACAGAGAATCCAAAGCAGGCTCGAGGCTCTGAGCTGTCAGCACAGAGCCCAACGTGGGGCTTGAACCCATGAATTGCAAAATCATGACCTGAGCTGAAGTAGGATGCCCAACTGACTAAGCCACCCAGGCACTCACCCCTTCACTTTTGAAAATGCATTTAATATACCTAACCTACAAAATATCATAGCTCAGCTTAGCCTACCTTAAACATGTTTGGGACCCTTACCTTAGCCAATAATTGGGCAAAATCATCTAACACAAACGTATTTTATAGTACAATGTTGAATATCTCATGTAATTTATTGAATATTGTACTGACAATAAAAAATGGAATAGTTGTATGGGTAATGAATGGTTGTAAGTATATCAGTTGTGATTGTATATATATTATACACAAGTATACCCTTGTGATTGTGCCACTGCCCACCAGAGAGCATCTTACTACTTATGGCTAGCTTGAGACAAGATTGAAATTCAGAATTTGAAGTATGGTTTCTACTGAATGCAGATTACTTTTATACCATCGCAAAGTTGAAAAATTCTAAGTTAAACCATTGTACATCAGGAAATGTCTGAAATTCTAAACACCAATTCCTGAAACAGCTACCACTTTTCACTGACCCCTTTGCAACAGAATTACTGAAAATAATGACCTATGCTATCTCCAGATCCTCCTTTTTCATCCTATCTTACACCATCTAATCAAACCTTCATGACATAACATTAGTAAAACCATACCTATCAAGGTAATTAGTGTAATGTAATTTTCAAGTTGCTAAATTCAGTGGTCAAGTCTCACTCTTCAATTTGCTTGGCCAATAAGTAGCATTTAACATAGCTGGCCATTTCTTGTGTTTCAAAAATATTTCTTCATCTGGTTTCCAGTGATCTATATTCCCTGGGTTTTCTCCTCTCTCACTTATCTTGCTCTTTCTCATTTCCTTTATTGGTTTCTTCTCTTTTGACCTCCTAATGTTAGTGCTGCTCAAGTCTCTGTTCTTTGTCCTTTTCTCACTTTATATTCACATTCTTGTTACTTCATCGGGCTCATGGATTTAAGTATCATCTACATGGTACTTATTACCAATTAATATTTCCAATCCCGAATTCCTTTTTGAACCTGAGACACATATTCAACTGTTTCCTCAATATCTCTACATGGATGTTTAACAGTCATTTTTAATTCAAAAATTTCATAATATAATTCCTACTCTTTCCACTTCCCAACCACCCACTATCACTTCAATCTGTTTCAATCACAGCTTTTCTTCATCTCAGTTGATATCAGTGAAATTTCTCAGTGGCCCAGACCAAAAAATTGAAGCCATTCTTAAATCTATTCTAGTTTTCAGATGTCACAGGCCATCAGGAATCCTATCAGTTCTGACTTCAAAATGTTTCTAGAATCCTAGAATATTTCTCACCCTTTCCACTGCTACATTTGTGGTAGAAAGATCTTCATCTCTCAAGTTCATTGTTGCATTTGCACCCTACCTGGAATCTTTGCTTTCACTCTGCCACTGTAAAATCTCCTCTTTTAAAAAGGCCAAGTGAACCTTTATTTTTTATTTATTTTTTTTCAAAGTGAACCTTTAATAAAAGTAACTCAGTTATGTAACTCCTTTGATCAAAAATCTTCAGTAGTTCCTTATTCCACTCAAAGCGAACAAAGCTCTAAACAATATGGTAATCCTAGGAACTCTCTGTCTTTATCATCTACAATTCTTCCCCATCTTGAGTCAGTTTCAGGGACACATTATATTTACTATTCTCTGAAAACTTTTCTGTCTTAGACTTTGCTCTAATTGTTTCTTCCTGAAATCTTCTTCCTGTAGATACCTTCTTAGCCAGCATCTTTACCTTGTTTATGGTTTTGCTCAGATTTTATCTTCTCAGTGAGCCCCATCTTGACAACCATAAAGCAACCTTCCT
The DNA here is from genome assembly GCF_008692635.1 of Crocuta crocuta. Lineage (NCBI taxonomy): Eukaryota > Metazoa > Chordata > Mammalia > Carnivora > Hyaenidae > Crocuta > Crocuta crocuta. The sequence goes on along the minus strand of NW_027533089.1, from coordinate 4,536 downwards.
GACAAGAACAGAGGGGAGAGAAGGAAGACCAGGAGTGTGAGATGCTGGAAAAACTTTACAGAGAGACTTTTTTTTTTTTTTTTAGTAAGAAATTGAGAGTGAGAAAAACACCATATCATATAAAGCCTAAATGGATCCATTTGATTTAAGAACTTGTTTGTGATCTTGGCAAGAATAGTTGATTTGGAGTGGCAGTGGAGAAAGCCAGAGTATACAGGATACTTGTCTTTTTTCTGTGGAATATATATAATCAGTTAATGTGAAACAGTATGAATACCCCAAAATTCATAGACCAGCTTGTCTCCACCTATCCCACTCCCATTTTCTTTACAGGGAAGGATAGTGAAATCATTTTTCCTTATTCATATCATGAAATTAAGAATAGCCTGCTGATACTTGTAGAACCTTATGTGGAGTCTATTTTTGAAAGCCACTGCTCTTCCACCAGACTGTTGTGCTATTACTTACATTTTGCAGGAGGTTTCCCAAACTCTGGGTCAAATAAGGTAATTGAACACAAAATAAGCCTGCCATCCTTTGAAAAGTATGTATTTAAATTTACATTATTTGAAATGATAATAAGGTGATATCTCTGAAGACCAAATATGTCATTTTATAGATTGATAAACCAACAGAATATAATCAAAGGTGCATTTTTTTGAGTCATTACTTCATATGTTCAAAATATGGATGATCTAACCAATGTGGGAGTGACAGTTCTTTTAATAAAAGGTATAAAAAGTCAGTAGCTTTACCCACCAGGTCCTTTAGCTTTGGGTTCAGCCTGCTGTTTCTTTAAAATGAGGGANTCAGAGTCTGTATCTCCCTCTCTCTCTGACCCTCCCCTGCTCAGGCTGTCTCTCTCTCTCTCTCCTAGAAATAAATAAAAATATTAAAAAAAAAATAATAAAATAAAATAAAATGAGGGACCATCTCTAATTGCTACACCTATATGGACTGTTTCTCTCTCTCTCTCTCTCTCTCTCTCCCTCTCCCTCTCCCTCTCCCTCTCCCTCCCTCTCCTGATAATGTTATGTTTGTTGAAATAGTGGCCTAGAATGTTCTGGAAGTATTACTTATATGTTTCTTATGGAAAAGACACATAGGGAAAGCAAAAGTCACACTGGAAAAATAACCTCTAAGAGTTTATATTACAGCATCTGTTCTTAATATAACTGTAACCTCTCTTTTTAATGTAATACCCTTGAAATTTTTATTCCCAATTTTACCTGTCCATTTAAAATTTAAAATTTTCCTACTTCCTATACCAGAGAATGCCCCAAATAAAGATGTGTGGTTGAGATACTCAGTAATCATTGCTCACTAGGTCTTAATAAACTTGGTTTTGCAAGGTCAGTGATAGGGCTCAAGATTTAAAGACTTGCACTGAGTTGTTTTAAATACAAGACATCAGAAATCCAATCATTTAGCTCTTTATTTCATTAAAAGTATACCCTTAATTAATAATAGCTTAAAGTATTTAACTGCCTGCTTATTACCGAGTAAAATGAAAAAAGGGACTGACTTTAGAACACTTTTAAAGAAATATAACCACCTGAGTACAAGTTAACAACTTCCAATTTATCAGCCATCTGGCTGCAACATCTGTTGCCGGTTGATTGCCAGTGTTCATTTGCAATGTCTGGATTACCAGGTGGGGTAAAGAAGAATTTTCCTTAGTAGAAGAGGATCATTCCTTGGGCAAGAGTATACATATAACAGTGCCTCTCTTCATTAGAAGCTCATAATTTATTGCTACATTTAATTATTTTCTTCTGGAAGCAATGACCTGTCCTATTGCTCTTGTCCCAGCTTGGGTTAGAAGACCAGCTTTGACCTGCACCAAGTGAATTGATATGCAATTGCCAAATTACTTATCAATAAAAAACCTCTCAGCACTTGAAAACTCTTGAACAGTGCTGTAAAAGGAGGTGTTGGGTATGCAGAAATGAATAAAACAGTCCCTTCATTCTGTGGGGGATAGCGACAAGAATCAAAGTGCAAGGCAGACTGTAGAAGAAGAAGGAAAGTAGAAATAAGCTGGGCCAAACATTGCTTTGATATGGAGCCTGGCTTTTTAGTTAAAGACAGTAACAATTACAGAAAGCAGTTTAGTAGGACCGTGCTTTGAACGTGACACAGATATAGAGTTTAAAATGTTAAGTGATAGTCAAGACATAGGGAAAGAAGCTAAGAACTACCATAATAATCCAAGGTAGAGCCGGGCCTGTCTTCCTGGAGTCTGGATGTTGGATTCTTAGCCTGTATTTCTGCCTTTTCTCACTATTTTTCTGCCAAACCATGACTTCTTTTCTCCATATGTTTACTTAACACTTGGCTAGATAGCTCTGCACGTTTTCCCACTTACCTCAGGTTGAGGCCAGGGGAAACTACCACCTTTCTAGGGCTTTCATTATGTTTTATTTCATTTTAATTTTTAAAATACTGGTTACCAATGTTAAGATACATTTTTTTCTCCACTGTTTCTCTTGTAAGTTAAATCCTCTTTGGTAGAATTTCTCATGTTCTCTCCCTAAATTCTCAATCCGAAGTAAATTCCCAACACTTGACCTAGTTTCCCTCACCCCTGTTTACCATAGCTAATGTTTGTCCCAGAAAAATTGCTCTTTCTCTACAGCCCACTCACTTGACTTTTAATTTGAACTATTGCCTAGACTATTCGGCTTCAAATGGATCTGTGGTCAACTATAATTAAACTATCCTAGCTAATGTTGCTCACTCTGGCTTTAAACTTTCTGATCCCCATATCTTTGTATGCTGGTGAGCTGCCCCATGTTTTACTCTACACTGTATTTCCACCCATGTCCTTACCATGAAAATATCTTGTCTATGATCCTATAAAAGGCATATAAAAGGCATTTTTTATTAAGAATAAATCTTTAAATCATACCGTAGCCATTGTAGTGTAGACCTTTCCTCAGGCACGCTTCTATTTTCTTCTTACCCCCAAGATTATCTCTTGCATAGCTATTTCACATAGCTCCATTTAGGTTCCCAACATATCTGATTTAATGATTTTGTTCTTTCAAGGATAATAAACTCAAATTACTTTAGAAAGATTACATACTTATGTGAAGCCCCAATATGTAAGCTGGTAAATGAAGACCGTGCATTTCTTCTGTATATTCAAATACAATAACAACAAAATGTCCCTTTCGTAACTACACAGTAATTTCTCTCAACCAAAGTGTCCCCTGAGAACAACCAGAAAATCAGGAAACATAGTTTCCAAAATCTGTCTAAAAGTATTGTCAAACTACCAAGACAGTAAGACACTGTGGAGGAAAAACAAAACCCGACATGAACTGAGCCAGATATTGACACCGCTTTTCACCTGTGGAATGTGCCATTTCATAGTGCAGCTGCAAAGCTGAGAAGTTAAGAAGAATTTAACCAGTTTCACTGGACCCAGTGGACAAAAGTTGGCATTTAGGGCTTGACAAGGAGGAGAAGCTCTGATAAAGACACCAAGCCTTTGGCTAGGACCCTGAAGGCACTATCCTGGGAATAAGGAGGCCATACTTTAAGTGATTATTCCTTGATTGGATCTATGTGATCTAGTCCTAGCCTATTTGTTTTACAGGAAGAAGAAAATACTTTTGGAGGAAGTAACATCATCTAGAGGATCAAATTTTCTCTTCACTATTTCAACTCTAATGTCCACTATTTAACTAAAAAGAAAGTAGTAATAAGGCATATAAGAAAGCAAAAAACTGACCAAATAGCAATAGAAAAAAGAAGAGACAATGAAAATAGACCTAAAGGGATTCAGATATTAGAATGATCAGAAAATTACTTTTTAAAAAAGTGGTTCATAAAATGAAATATGGCAGATAACTAGAAAAGATAAAAAATAAGTACATGAAAATACTGAAGTTAAGAAACACAATAACCAAAATAAATAATTAAATAGAGTTCAACAGTAGTTGAGAGATACTAGAAGAAAAAATTGTAGAACTATAATATAGGTCAGAAAAAAATTACCTAACTGAAGCAGAGAGATAAAATGATGGAAATCTACAAAGAAGTAAGATATATTAAGAATATGCTGGAAAAAATGAAAATAAAAATAAAAACAAAACACTTATATAATTGAGTCCAAGGAAGAAAGAGAAGATTAAGGATAGAAGATCATGTCTTTTTTTTTTTTGAGGTGATCATGTCTGAGATATCTTCCAAACTGTCCAGTCACAGATTCAAGAAACTATCTGGGCCTCAAGTAGAAAAAAATAAAAATAATCTACTCATATAAGTTTGAAAGGTATGAAAACAAAATACAAAGGGAAAAATCTTAAATGCATGTATAAATAAATGCACACTGGTTTCAAAAACTGACAACGGTCTTTTTTTTTTTGATGCTTTTTAAAAATTTTTTTTATTTTTATTTTTACAAATAGTTTATTGTCAAATTAGTTTCCACATAACACTCAGTGCTCATCCCCACAAGTGCCCTCCTCCATACGCATCCCTTCACCCCCCCACATCCATCAGTCCTCAGTTTTTGTCAGCATTCAA